>NC_084663.1:135322133-135625163 GCF_028389875.1 Rhea pennata | reverse complement strand
GCACACGAATACAAGTCAGTTCAGGTACATAACGCAAGTGAGATCCTGGGAGTGCTGGGGAAGCACATCTGAGTGCAAACGCACGCTGGGCCTGCAACCAATGCGGTATCAGCGAGGAAACCGTTTGAAAAATTGATTGCAGTGGAGGAGCTGGAGGCTCAGTGCTCTGCAGAAAGCAGGTCTCTTGTTAGGGGACCTAAACAAAGCTTGTGGCAGGACTTTTAAAATCAGTTAAAACCATGCTTCAGCAAAGACCACAAGTTTAGAGCTGCTGAGTCTTGCCAAGGGGCTTCAGAAGCCTGCAATCCTCATTTTTAAATATATCAGCCCCCGTCTTTTCCGGGGAGCTGTTGTCACAAATCATTTCCTAGACTCTCTTGCATTTTATTAAGAGACTCATAGCAGGTAAACTTGTCCATCAAATGAATTCTAGCATGTCCTTGGCAGTTTTATTTCCTGAACTGACAATTTCATAAATAATATCCTCCAACTCAGACCAGTTGGGACCAGATCTCATCCTCCTACTCGCTAGAAGATTTCAGAAAAAAATCATGAAAACATAAATTCTGCCTGAGGTTTCACTTCTCTTTCCTTAATCACTTTGAACTGTTAAGCTGCAGACTCCTTAGTGCAGGCTAGCTTAACCTTTTTCTTTTCTTAATCTATTCATATACCATAGAAAGTTTTTCCTTAACCTAGCTACTGCCTACATTTACAGTCAGTGAGTCAACATTAAGTTACTGCAGCTCTAGTGGAGAGCAAATTTACTTGTCCTGTATTAACATTTAAAACCATACTGCCACACAGCTTGTAGTAAATGCTTCTCCAAGGGCTGCTGGCACTTGCAGTGCAGTAGGAGGGAAGCAATATCAGCTCTGTGTTCATGCTGTGTTATATAGGAACCCCACAAGCACAATATTTGAACTGCATGTCCTCTTTAATATTTTCAGCTGCACAACACACCAGAGAGAATGCAAAGTGGAATTTATCTCCGTTTCACATGTTCACATGCACAGAGAGATCAGTGAGAGGCACAAAAACATCCCTGGAGACCTCATGCCAAAGGGCACAGGAGAGATTTCAGCTGAGGCCAAAGTACTCCTCATCTGAGGAGGTCACTGAGATGCTCAGGAAGCCCCATCACCCAAGCGGCACCTGGGTAAGAGGGAGCCGGGCAAATGGAGAGACTCGAGCCGACCATGTCCAGGGACCGCAGCACAGGCAAGGGCAGAGAAAGGAGTCATTGCACTCATATTTAAGCGACCGTTTGCAGACTTATAGGAAAACGAGGAAAGACACATCTCAACGACCGTGGGATTCGGAGGCAGCGCTGCTCCCTGCGTGAGGTGGCTCCTCATGGTAGCTGCTACTGGAGACGTAAAAGCAGGCAGCGTCCCTGCCTGCACGGCTTGTAGCAGCTGCCCTGCAGCATGGCTATGGGGGATTTTTATCAGTTGCCTAGCCCTTCCCCTCCTAAAACATTTGACATATTTACCAGAAACGCACACACCCACAAACTATAAAAGCTGGAAGTGAGCCTACTGCCACTTCCTTGACCCCCCAAACATGCCTCAGAACAGCAGAATAAAGGAGGAAGAACAGAATTATAAACTCAGAAAGTGCTGAGGTAAGGCTGGAGACGGTGGCGGCTCCCTCGCAACAACCACCGCAGCCTGAGCGCTGCTTTTGCAGAGTCGCATTCCCGCGGGAAAGCACAAAGCACTGCAAATGCTTTCAAGCTTGGGGGAGCGTCTCAGTGACGTTAGTAACGCTATCTGGCTGGACACACTGCAATTTCTCAGCGCCATACCTTCCTTTCAGCAGCCTCAGACTGGGGTTCACTTGAACTCGTCGGGTTACAGTTTTAAATATAGTTTTTGCTTTTATTTCTAGTTATTTAAAGAGCCATTTCTTGGGCTCGTAAGGCAGGAAGCTGGCACAGAAAGACTAGCTGACACAGCACGTGACCTGGCTCTGGGGATAAAGTAGAATTCACAGGCAAAATAATAGCGGAAATGGGAACAAGGCAGGGACCGATAGAGAATGTTTAATGAGCCTAGGACTAGAAGATAAGGCGTGGAGGAAAAAAAACAAAAATATTTGCCTGGAAAGGCCCAAAACCTCCACATCCCTCCTGTTGCTGGCAACTGAAATAGAGAAACTCAGTTCAAAAAGTTGGATGACTGATAGCATTGTAAGTGACTAAAAATAGGACTCAGAGCAGGAAGATTCAGAAGTAACTTAGCTAATAAAGCTACTGTGCCTTATTTACACTCCTATGTGTATTATATAGTATGTAGAAACTCATTTCACGTGCATTTACAATGCATGTGTACACACACGCATGCCTCACCATGAAAATACATGCTGGTGTCATGCTAGCCACAGCAACCTACCTCCCTGAAGCATGTGGCAAATGTAGTTCCCATATGGGGCACATCTTCTTTTCACAGCTATGTGTGACATGTCTGAAAACACTGTATCTTTGCTAAATTTCTACAAAGAAATTAAGCAGCCCTGCTGCCACTGCGCTAAGTCACTGCAAAGAGAAAAGGCTGTGAAACTCCCTCTGAAATCCAGTGTCGTGTGCAGTAGCATCACGTGTCCTTGTGTTTTGAAAGATTATCCGTGATAGCTTCTTGCAAACGGCAACCTGCAGACAAAAATGTGTTGTAGTCTGCTAAACTTGAAGTCACTTAGATAAGAATCTGTATGTGGAAAAACTTGACATTTGTCAAGCGTCTGACTACAGTTGCACAAAAGCACTTGTGTGTGTATATATATGTATGTGTGTGTGTGTGTGTGTGTGTGTGTGTGTGTGTGTGTGTGTGTATAAAAATCCTCTAATAAATCACTGGGTTTATATTTCAGAGAACAGCAGATATATTTACAACCCGGAGGTATACACTCCTCTGTATAAGTGAGAAATGTTTTGTTGGGGCATTTCTGTTGGGCAGATTTTAATCTTTTTGCTTTCAGTGGCTATCTCGCACCAGAAATAACCCCACTCACTTTCATGAGCATGTTCACGGTGGCGCTGTTCATCGTGAAGCAAGCGTCTGACAAATGAGTCACATAAAAGTCAGTGATGTTACAACATTGATGTAAATCTTCCAGTAGGAAAATATGTTCTCATTAGTACTAAATTTAAAACACTGTGTCATTTTAATTAGTGGAATTACTGGACATGCTAACGCCTGTCTATTCATTATTATGGTAGTGATACATCGGAGGTAAAACCACTCGGAAAAAAAAGAACAAAAAAAAATGAAATGGCAGCTCTTGCGGCCTATTAAATACAGTATATTACTGTGCCTTTTATTTTTCAGAACAATTTTAGCTGTTTTCATTTTTATGGTCTGGTTTAACAAAACAAGGATTCCTGGCTTGAATTCATAAAGTCATTAATCACCTCCTTCTAGTATCTCCTTTTGGAAAATCCACATACTCAAACTTTTCTCTAAGTATTCTCTGGTAAGAAAACCTAGTTATTTAGTAAAAGCTTCTGTAACCGACACAATCAACACAAAAAAATGCCTTGCTTCCTAGAACAATCTTATTACTTACCGTACTCACTTGAGCAAACGTCGTCCTCCTTCTAGCTGAGTAATTGCTGGAGTCTCATATTTTGCACACCTAAAACATGCCAACACAAACTGACGCTGCAAAGACCTCAGAAATGGAAGGCGCTTCAGGATAAGACACCTGCTTTATGCATTTAACAACACACTCCTCATTTTATGGTACTCAACGATCAAATGCCTCAAATTACAGAAATGTAGCAACTATGCATCTGAATGATAAAGCGACCAAATTTTTACTTTACCTGGGACTATTCCATAGATCTCTTCTGCTATCCTGGCAGCCTCTTTTCTGTTGCCTTTAACAATATAGAAATGGGTCAGCAGAGCCAAGGAGATCTTAATTAAAAGCTTGAAGCAAAATAAAGCAAAAATGGCAAAATAAATGTTAGTGAAAGCATGGAGTATAGAACTGCCCTCCATTTTGGTTTGCTCTTTGAATAGTTTCTCAGGTCTGCTAACTTGCACCAGGATACAGCTGATATCATATGACATCTATTTTAAACCCTTCAGAACTTGCTGTTCCTCAGTTACCAAAAATATATTCTGTTTTTATCTGGGATGAGCTATTTGATATTGAATAACAATACCAAGTATTAAGCTGGTTTTAACATCTCATGTCATATGGGAAACAAACAAAAAATACACTCCAAGCATTCATCAAGACGAGTGTTTGAATATGTTTTCAGATGAAAGCTCCCCATATCACCTGAAAGAGATCCACATTATATTTATTCTCAGATACAGCAGTTCAGTTTACAAAGGCAGCATTGGTAAAGTTGCAGAAATTGTTCAGAGATATTGAAGGAAGAATGCATTTTTGTCCTTCTAGTTTTGGTAACATTTTGCTGGTACCGAGATGAGAACAAAGATGAGTGTGTGAAAGTAGTTTCATAAAAGAAACTGAAATAAAACCATGCATTTGCAAAACCAGGGATAAGAGGTCAAACTTGGAAAAAAGTATTAAAAAAATGTGTAACCAAAGACACATGATAACATATTCATATTTTTGGTGATATCCAAGAATATCCCTTGCAAACAGCATCTTACTGTTTTGAAGGAATGGAAGTATTTTTGCATAATCCATCATTAATTTGCAGGTGTAATATTTGAAACTGAAGAACATGCATCCTTTCTTTAACTTTTTTTTTTTCTCTTTCTGAAGGCACATGGCGTCCAGAGGGAGTACTTCTTCTTCATGTAATTGATTAACTATTTGTAAATACCCCCATTTTCTTTTCATTTAAACTTTGCTTTATCCCTATTTTCCTGTTAGCACAGCAAGAGGGAGATTCTTTTATTTGACTGAATCCTCTCCTTGCACAGGTGTACTTGCCCTTCAACACCTATAAAGGGAAAGAGAAGGATGACTGCTTCCCCTTAAAGATCCCAAAGAGTTGATCGGCATGCAGAATGAAATTTTACAGCAGATTATCTACATGAACATGCTAGATGTATTTTCTTTTATTTTTCCCCCCTTCTTCCCTCTTTTTTTGGTGCAGCTGACTTTGAATCTTGCCATTTTCAGTCTCTACCCTCTCAGGCGCACGAGAAACCTACAGAAAGTGAGAAAACACCCCAAAGCATAATATCATTTTTCAGATGAATGTATTTCTCTAAAATTTTGAATTAATCAAGATATTAAACTTCTATGAATAGCTTAACACTTTAGTATAAATATTATGACAATAATATGACACACCTGTAGAAATTGTAACACGTATGACTCTAGGAAAGAAAATTGTCTATTTTTAGCCACTTTAATACTGTTTGTCTCAGGACAACACAGCTGAAGACACTGCTTACACAGGGAGAGAAATTCAGTTAAGGAAATAAAGGAAAAGAGTTAAGTTTGCTGTATAGAGAAACAAAAAGGAAAAATTAGCAAAGAAAGGTGGACCAAAAGAGGAATGATCGACTAGCCCTAGCAAAAGACAAGATAACCAGACCACTCTTCTGAAGCAAGATTAATAGCAAAGGTTGTAAAGAACAGAATATAGGAAAGAAACAGAAACAAAGAACTGAAGAAATTCATAGAATCATAGAATCAGTAAGGTAAATTCAGATCATTACAAAGAAAATATCAGCCTAAACGATGGAGAAATCCTTCTCATATAGGAATCAACACAACTGGAGATCAGACAACTTCTACTGAAATTCTCTGAGTCCCTAAAGTAGGATGAAACTCCAAAGGCTGCACAACATAATAATAAAAAGTTCTTCAGCTGGTCTAAAAAAACATGAAGAAGTCTGACCACTTGAAAGCCATCAAAGAAAAACAACTATTCCAGAAGGACAAAATCCACTTGCATAGTAGCAAAATCAGACACTTGGCTTCAGACCAGCACAATTACAAATGTTTAGGTAAATGATGGAGTAATTTTAAAAAGGCTCATGTAATCTCTTAATCTTATTTTAGGGAATAAGAAAATTGGGGAAATGACTGCAATGGATTAAAAAGATCATCTGTGGGAAGACAGCTGAACAGCATCGTAGAAGTATTAATGCTCATAAGGGAGGTAGTCAGATAAATGATAGCAAGGTCAGGTGTGATCACTCAGAAACAACTGACATGTCTAAAACTGAAAGCAGCTGAGCAAAGGAACAGGCTTATGAACAGACGTGGCAGAATGGAAGAGCAACAACGAAGTGGAGACAGGAATCTCTTCTTTCCTCCCTTGCTCTTCAGCCAAATGAAAATTCTTCAAATTCTCCAATATGAATAAAAATGATGAAAATTTTTAAACAATGTTAGGAAATAGCTCTGTTCACTGGCTAATAAACAACAATTAAAAAAAACTTTATAGAAAGGGAAAACTCACACTTTTGTATAGAATCTACATATTTTTTGAATGGAATGGATTATGGAACTAATTGATAGGTTACAGAGCTGGAGTGAACAAGTTAACACAGGGTAGGGGAAAAAAAAAACCTTACTGAGAATTTTTGCAGGATGCCTAAACCACTTCATGAATTGCTTTCAGCTAGATTGTAGATCGGTTACTAAATTGTTTGTCAAATCAAAAGCATCCAAAAGAAATGTTAATCCTTAAATAAAGATGTCAAGAGTTGGCGAATAAGCAAAGGAGTTTAACTAGGTCCACCAAACAAATGCAAAGTTAATCCTTAAATATACTTAACTTACAAACATACAAAGAATTAGTACAAGAAAAAAAGATAGACCAGCTTAGCAGACAACACAGTTTCATTAAAGATATCTTAATTTTAACTGAGCATGAGATATAAATCAGATATGACCTGAAGAACTTGACAAGGAAAGAAAGATTAGCAGGACCCCTTCTCAAAGAAATTGAAAGAGGTATTGGTCTATTTGTACGTCTGACAGCCGTGCATTTGAACTACACCAGCATATTTCCTGTGTATTTAGCTGAGACAGTTACAGGATCAAATATATTTAACCAAAGTAAGATAACTGGAAAAAATAGGCAAGTTTTTGGACACAGAAACTCTTCATAATCTCTGAGGGAAGAGACCAGGACAAGGATCTGCTACAGAGCCTATTTTTTTCCATCTCTATCAGTTGGATCTAATCAATGATACTAATTCCTGCACAAGCCTTACCTTGTTTGCATCCTTAGGTTAGCAGAGTTACAACACCCCTACTTTTAAAAAGCGACGTGTATAGTGACTCATGGGTTTGCTCTCAGTTGAGCAGATATAGATTTCTTCTCATCTAACACACAATCCATCTCACCCCACCCATAACACAGGGTAAGGTCTAGTTATCTGAACTCCTTCTGCTGTCCAGGCATGAGGATAGGAAATACCAGCATGTAATTTTCCACTGTCTTGTCTTCATAATCTGTGCTAGCATGGGATGACTCATTCTCTTGATGCATTTTTCTGTCACTCCTGATTAAAAAGTGAACTTAAATAACTAGCTTGTACTAGATGACCAGCTTATAGGTGGTTAAAGTTCAATGAATTCCACACAAATATCATCCCGTGTTATGCCAGTGTTGAAGCAAGTCAAAATCTGAAAATAATCTGTTAAATTTACCAGAAAAAACATAATTTTAGAACAATGATATATTCAGATGTATAATCACATCTTGCCTTTAGTTTTGTTCCCTACATATCCATCTTCATAGCCTGGTTGAATCCCCTGCTCAAGCAGAGATGTCTAGAGCAGGTTATTCAGAATGGTGTCCAGTTAGGTTTTTAATGTTTCAGGGGGTGGAGATGCCGTAACCTCTCTGAGCAACTTGTCCAGTCAGGTTTTTAGTAGCTCTAAGGGTGGAGATGCCATAACCTCTCTGAGCAACTTGTTCCAGTGTTTCACCACCCTCACAATGAAGATTTGTTTTCTTACATTCAAGTGGAATTTCCCATGTTTCAGTTTGTGTCCATTGCATCTTGTCCTGTCACTGGGCACCGCTGAAATGTCTGGCCTCATGCTCTTTACATCTTCCACACCAGACATTTATATGTACTGATAAGATCCTCCCTGAACCCTCTCTTCTCCAGACTAAGGAGTCCCAGGTATTTCAGTCTCTCCTCCTATGATAGATGCTCCAGCCTCTTAATCATCTTTGTGGCAATTTACTGGACTTGCTCCAGTAGCTCCATATTCTTCTTGAACTGCAGAGCCCAGACCCTGCACTCCTGGTGTGGCCTCAGCAAGGCTGAGCAGGAAGAAGCCCCTCCCTTGACCTGTTGGTAACACTGCCTAATGCAGCCGAGGATGTTGATGGCTGCCTTCACACAAGCGCACATTACTGACTCATGTCCTACTTGGTGTCCACCAGGAATCTCCCAGACCATCTCTGCAAAGCCATTTGCCAGCCAGTCATCCCCTAGCCTATGTTGGTGCAAGGAGTTATTCCTGCCCAGGGGCCAAGTCCATGTGAATGGCAGCACAACCATCTGCTGCATCAGCCACTTGTCTGAGTTTGGTAGGCTCTGCAAGCTTGCTGAAGGTGTGCTCAGTCCCAAACTGACCAGTTATCTAACTCACTAGATCATTGCTAGAATAATTACGAAAAATGTAGAAGTCAAGGTACTAGTGAGTGCCAAAAAGGATGTTAGAGAAATTATGTTGACATAAGTTTAATGACATCAAATTATGCAATATATTTTTTTAAAAAAAGAAGAAATATTCTTCTAACAGTTTGTAAACCCACTTTAGGAATGATTTTTTTAAAAAATATATTTACAGTAAGTCTGTATTTTATTGGATCATCATAAAGATGTAATGTTATAATCATTTGTTTATAAGTCTAAGCATATATGAAAAAAGGACTAGACAGGAGAAATTAATATCAAAAGGGGAAAAATAAGTTTATTTCTAAAAAGACAAATAAACTTGAGCACAAAAATAAGTACATTACAGTGTAGTTAACTTCTTACAGCCGTATCCACATCCCCCAATAAACCATTTGGAAAATGAATCTTTTATTCATCTTTTGCATGATACTTGTTCTGGTTTAGCATAGAATTTTCAGTTATCAACACGCTATCTATACATTAATTCACAGTGTATGCATATGATGTATTGGAACCATCAATTTCTCCCTTGTGCCTGTACAGATCCATTTAAGAATCCCATCACTGAAAGAAAGCTGGTAAAAACACTTGCAGGTGCACTATGTGGTCCCTTCTACGAAGGGGAGCAATGTGGCTTCTAAATAGAAGGTTTGGGGTACTTCCCACTCCTCCTCCACACACAAGGCTTTGCTCCATATAAGACATTACTCAGTATAATTCTCTACATCGTAACATTTTTAGTATTTCACAATGATCAAATATTGCGTACAAACATAACCATTAAAAATGAAAATGTTTCAGTTATTTTATTCATTTCCTGAATATATATTCCTAAAATATATTTATTAATTTTGTCCACTTGTTTACAGTTACAATTTCTTTTTTTTATTTAAACCTTTCCATTTCATCCATTACTACTTTTTGCTTTTGACAACTAGTGAATGATTCCACTGCATCATCCTTTACTTCACTGCATTAGGCAGGCAAGTGAATCAGTCCTACAGAGAGCTGTGTAATGTAAGTTGTATTACTTGAGAAACAGTGTAGCTGTAGTTAAACCAGTTAATTTTTTCTGCAACTTGTGCAAAATGGTTTTTGTTTGTTTTAAAGTCAGTCATATTTATTGCAAGAGGTCCAAATATCAATGATAGGAAGCAGCAATAATTGAGTATTTTGCTATACTTTCTAATATATGGGAATATATAATTAATGAAGTAGCTATGCTTTATCACAAGGTAAATAAACTTTTAGATAATCTGTAAATTACAGATCTTATCATTAGTCTTATGTTATACATAATGCAATGATCTGCACAAGGAAAAATTAAAAAAAAAAAAAAAGTATTTTGAATAAAGTCTCATTTTCCTGACTAAATTTCGATTTGCATTTGTAAATGTTGAGGAAAACTAAAAGAAGAAATAAACCAGAATTTAAAAATATATATATTAAAAATACATACAAAAGCATTTCCCTGGAATGATCATCAGTGCTGTTAAAAAGTTGTAGCCTTACCAAAAAAAAAGGACAGGGGAAGGCTTTTAAGAGTAAAATATTAGCTTAATTCCACTTAATTATCAATAAGCTCTGTGGCACCATTAACATCTCCACTGTTAATGCAGAATTAAAAAAAAATTCACATTGTAAGACAATACATATTGTATGTTAAGTATCAAAGGCTAAAAATTTTAATAAAGGAAAACAGACTGTGTATATGGCATGTATTTCACTTTACCTTTCAGTGTTTCATGAAAATAGGTTTGATTAAATTATAAAACAGCAGAAACTAGGCTACTTACATCTCAACAGAAACAAGACAACATTGACAAAGGTTGTGTTTTAAATACTGTCCTTCAAGAGCTTGAAAACAATCTTTTTATATTGCACAGTTTTAATATTAATACAGTGTCCAAAATTACACTATGGACAGGTTCATAAAATCTTTAAAAATTACAGTCTTTAGCAATGCTTGAAAGAGAAGTTAATCCAGTGCATCAGGCAGTAGTCTGAGAGCTGTTAGATATAAACATGAGAAGCCCTCTTTGCCTCCTCACCCATTCACATGTTCTTCCTATTATTATATCTATACCTTACTTAGCGCTGCTAACAGTTGCGAGAAAGCACATTTCTTGCAAGACAAGTATATCTGTAAGTTCTTTCCATTTAAGGGACACTTTCCCCAAGAAGATTCAACTTGCAGAACCTGCCTGACAGTGCCTTTGATGTGGTCTAGGTGAAATCATACACACTAATATTGCCTCTCCCAGAGCCAGATTGAAATGCCATTTACGTTGCAAGTGGAGGGGAAGAACACAATGGTGCTTGTCTCATCGTTCAGAGATTCTCCATCTCTCTCACACCAGTGTCACTTTACATTTTGGCATAGACTGCTGGAGGCGTTTTCAGGTCTGAGCTGATTCTGAACGCTGCAGCATGTTATGCTTATCTCTAAATAACATCATTCCTTCACCTAAAAGCCATATGCTTTACTTCACTTTCATATGCATAAGTGAATGGGACAAGTTTAACACTTCAGAAAATACCAGAAATCCATAATGAACTTGTGGCATAGCAACAGATTGTTCTAATTCAGTCAGAGAAAGGAAGAACTAAAAAATAATAAAGCTGTGCAAGCAGAAGACTGTCACACTAATAATTTTTGTGTTTTGATTTCCCAAATACCACAAAAGTTTACCTTCACTCTTTCTACAGTATTCTAGTTGTGGAGAAAAGTCTCATACTTTTGTCTCAATGACTTTCAACATCAGGCTGTGGAAATCCATGTACTCTCCCAGCTTTAAGAGCAAAATAGATGTGCATAAATTTCCATGAGTTCAAAACTACATTAAACTTAATCCTAAATTGAGGTAGCACATTTAACCAAGTTTCTTTCCAAGAATTTCAGAAAGAAACTGAAGAATTTTTAAAATAGTATCTCTATCAGCAAGTTTTAAACATTTAGTGAATGATGCTTTTTTTTTCTTCCCCCTCTCTCCACTTTGAGCATTTTAGGAAATCAAAATTTCTTCTTTAACTCTTCCTTTTTTACCAAGAAAATACTGTTTAGTCCATGCACCTTTAGGACCTGTGGCATCTACTGCAACATCAATAATGGAATCTGGAGTCATCCACCTCAGAAATGCCAAGAAAAGGAAGCTCAAAACAGCAAAAAGAGCAAAAATATAACCAGTCACCGGGCCACAGTGAGATATTAGTCTGTTGAGTCGCTCATCCATTGACAAAACCACTTCATCTGCAACCCTCTCATACACCTAAAGGAGAAGATGAAAACAAAGTAAGCACTTAAGACAATGTCACATCTACCTAAAATATAAATAAATAAATAAATTATATAAAAAACCAGCACTTCGTTGTCAGTGCACAAAATGCATTACCTACTCCTAACTATTAGATTGGATGATTCTGCCCAAAAGAGCTCTGCATATTTTAAATGTTGATTTATGAATACTGTTATAGAAGTTTCATGAATTTACACAACTGTTGAGGTGAAAAAGGTAAGTGTTCTACTCTGTGACAGAACTCCAAAGTATTTTATTAAACAGGAAGGTACATCTGTCATGTAGTAATTCAAGCAACCTCTATGTAATATTTCAATTAGCTTCCGATCTTATATTCACACCAGTCAGAGGAGAACAGAGTTTGAACATGCAATTACTATATTTTCAGCACAGAAAGCTGAACTCATGGATGAGTGGACAATCTTCTAATCTCTGCACAATCAAATGAATCAGAGCAAGATAATGACTTTTTATTTAAAGAAACACTTATAACAAAACAGTGTCAAGAACTCTTCCAGTTATGCCAGGAGAGTTACTTACGGTGCAAAAAAAAAAAAAAAATCTATCTACCTGTCTATATATATACACATATACATATATATATATATGTTTATGTGTGTGTATATATATATATATATGTATATGTATATATATATATGGAGTAGAAATATAACTAGAACATTCTGAAGAGTAGATAGTGCTTTATCAGCTGTTGTGGCATAAAAGGAATACAAATAGAAAAAAAAATCTATGTGGGGCAGGTGTATCTAGGGGAGGAGCAAGTGTACTTGACAGCAAGCTCACTGAGAAATTTCACAGAGTATGTGCACAGTAATGTTTCAAATAAGTCACTTTTCAGAACTGTACTTTAAAAGGAAAAACAAAAAAAGTGAGTTATACATACTTTCTCAGTTCTCTCTGCTACATTCCTCCATGTATAAAATGTCTTTACTTTATTATGAACAGTTTCTGGAGACGGCAATGTTCCTGATCTGAGCTGGGCAATCGCTTTTTCTAATCCATCACACAAAGATTTCACTGAGGGTTCACATAAAAGAATAAGATTTTCTGGAAGCACCTCAGGAATTCCTCCAACTCGTGTACTCACCACCTTTTAAAGAAAAAAAACAAAAAGTACATAGGTTGCATAGCAACAGAAATGCAGTGATAATACTGTTATTACACTGTTTCGATTGAGTACTTAAGAGGAAGAGAAAAAAATTCAATTACTAGCTGCCATGAAGGCAAAGATTGATGTCATGTTTTAGGAATTTTACCTTGATGAGAACTGAAGGTCTGTCTAGGCCGTATAGAAGACCTAGCGTAGCAGGTTACCTGTAACTACATTCAGAATGATTCTTTGGTAGCATGGTAAAATAGAAGACTATCTAGTGAGTATTTTACAAGACAGTTATGTTTCCTAAAGGTGTTTGTCACAGCATGCAACTAAATCTGTGTAACTGGATTTTGGACTTTCTCTCCATAGTCCCTTATGGAAACTACAATGTCTGCTCAGGGAAGGCAGTTTTACCTTATCCACTTCCAGTTCCTGGTTTCTAGACTACTGAAGTTTACAACAATTTCTTCAAAAGTTCAGTCTTTTCAATTTGAATTATTTTCAAAAGGAAGTAAGATGCTAGTAAGATTCGTGTTACATTATAATCTGTAAACAGCAGGCAACAATAAGAAAATTGCATAACTTTTTGGGAGGATTTTTTGAGTTGCTAATCTGAGCTATAGATTTGCCAACAAGGGCGTTACTGTAAATGCTCCAATGTTACCTCTCTCTCCTCCTCTTCTCTGTCTGGAATCTCTGTTTGGTAAGGTAAATATATCTTCAGCTAAAATAAGAAAATGAATGTATGTTCTTTGTTCAGGAAGAAAATAGTTCTAATACAATGGTTTATCCTGATAATTCAATATTCCTGATTGGTCAAATTCAGCCATGTTCATGTGCTATTTTTCTCCAAATCCTCAATAAAAAGTGTAAAAGTAAATCTTTATGAAAAACAACTACCCCAAAACTCTGTAAAGGAGTACATACAAAAGAGCATTTTGGAGAGGCAGTTTGGTTAGTTCAGAGAACTGAGAGTTAGCAGATCTACATGTTATTCCCAATTCTGCATAAGTTTCTTCTAGGAGCTTGAGCAGTTTCGGTTAACCCTTCTGTCTCAGCTTCCAGGTGATCTGCAAATGGGGATAATATTTGCTAACCTTTGTAAAAACAGAGCCTCAGATGAAATGTAATGTCACAAGCACTTATTACTCAATCATTAGCTTTGTTTAAAATGCATACATGCACTCTATATAGTCAAAGTCTTTTCTTACCTGTAAACCACAGCTTGCTGCTTCCACAATTGCCATACAAAATGCCTCAGTGAGAGAAGTGTTGAGAAAAATATGCCCCTGGACTAGGACATTTCTAACATCCTGATGTTCCAAGGCTCCTAGGAGACGTACCCTGCATATAAGATAGCCACTAGATTTGCAATGTAAACATGCTATGTAATATTACCATATACTGAAAAGTGTATAGTTCCCATGGTATACATATACTTAGAAAAGCATCACAGACATCTTTGTTCTGGTTCCTTTACATCTTTGCTAGCAATAAAAAAAAATACAAGATTCTGCTTTTTTCACATTAAAAAACAACACAAAAATGAAGCTGGGGGAGGGTTGTTCTGCTTTGTTTTAATTGTAAATGCCTTCAAAACTTTGTTACTGTGCTGTGATAATATTGCTTTATTCAGTTAATTATTAAGATTTGTCATCATTTCTTTGTTTGGATGTATTATATAAATTTGCAATGTGAGATCTGACCAATTTCAAAGTCCAAGGGGAAAATATATATATATATATATATATATATATACATACATATATATGTATATATTTAGGACATCAATGATCAGGACCTATTATTTTGACGTAAGACTGGAAAACCAGAAGACGGAGAATAATGATACTAACAGACAATTTTATCTTCCATGCCAGGGGGGAGCAGAGAGAAGAATCATTAGACTGAAAAACAGAATGGGAAACGTAAGATAGAGGCCCTGCAGTAAGGAATGCAGAAGACTTGACAAGAGAGAAAGCTGGTCAGTGAAAGTCACCGCAGTAGGAGCATCTGAGAGGACTGCCACAAAACTTCGTAATAAAAGGCTGTCCTGGGCCTCTCCTCTGCACTAAACTAGCAGAAGCAACAAAGTAGGCAGATTTCTTGGATAATATTCACTTAGTCAATATGCATTACATATTTACTTCAATAGAACGGAAGTTAGTTTTTGTTTGCCCATAGATTTTCTAAAATGCACCCTCGGAACATATTATTCTGGAATATATATGAATAACTAGATACAGCTAAGGATATCCTAATTCTGATAAAAGTTATATTTTCAACTTTTGGTAGGAGGGAGTAGGGAAAACTTGTTTTAAAAAGATGCACTGGCACCACCAAATACTTTTTTTTTTAATATAAACTAAAAATGAAGTGGAAAATTAAGAACCTTGTATTTGCTACACAAAATTGGTTTTGACCAAAAAATAAAAATTCCAATGAAATATTTAAACACATATATGTCATAGAAACAGTTTGGTAACACAGTAGTACCTACAGGTGTCTTTGCAGTGCCACAAAAATACATATTGGTAAGTACTACACTGAAAAGTTTGATTTAGAAGAAAAAAATACATATTGGTAACCACTACACTGAAAAGTTTGATATAGAACAAAAAAAATGAAATAGAGAACTCAACAAGGAAGAAGATTGCAGAATTACTAGCAGTCATGATGCTCCTCATGAGCAGCAGTCACACCAACTAGATGCCTAACATCATATATCATTACACGGTAATATAACAAGTATAACCTGAACACCACTATTTCAGAGAGAAATATAAATAAATGCATGTCTAATTCAGATTTTTTCTGAATCATCTGAAGGTTCCCACAGGATCTATTCGTATGAATAAGTTTGCAAGATCAAGGTACAACTCAGTATTCAGTCAGTGACTGCTGAACCTGCCTTTCCCTCAGTGGTTCTCCTCCTCCAACCTAAGTTTTTTGGATTTCTTTGTTTGAATGAGAGCAGGGGAGGGACATGAGGAGAGTTGCTGCTGTCTTCTCTATCACAAAGTACACTAAAGGACCCTAAACATACATAGAACAAACCTGTCATGTAGCTGGTATCTTTCCCGCACTTCTTCCAGAACAATTCGTTTTGGTCCTTCTCCTCCAACTAAGAAATGTAAATCCGGGTATTTCTGACAGAGCTCAGGAATTATACCACTAAGCAAATCTATACCTAAGAGCACAAAATTTAAACAAACTGTTATTGTATTTGATTTTAGAACTTATTGTAATGTAGCTATTATTATAACTTTATTTGGGAGGAAAAGGCAGGAGGAGGGGAAAAAAATAGAAAGTCATTGTCTCAGAAGGACAGTTGTATTGCTGGACATAAAATTCTGAAAAAGGACATTTGATCTGTTAGGAGACAGTAATGAAAAAAATCACTGAAGTTCTTATTGCTTGATTAAAAGCAACAGTAAAAACATTCTTAATAGTTTGGGGTCTAAACCTGGTTCCCAATACAAAGCAGATCTTCCATTTTACAAATGTCAGTTTTTAAGATCTTCAATTTTTAGAAGACATAGCCCTCAAAATCCCAAGCGTGCAGACTGAAATGTATGTTTCTTCTTCTTCAATGCATAAAAATTCAGAACCTTCACCTCATGAAATAGGGAGGCTCCTGTTTCACATTTAATCCATACCATAGATATGGATATCAAAAAACAAGCAAACAAAATACACTTACATTTTGGCCCCCATTACCTTTTCTGTAAACAAGTCTGCTGACAACAACAATCGTTATTGTACTGTCATCCCTTCTTGATGGGTCTGGAGTGAAGTCGGTGGGGTCTACGGCATTAGGGATGACAGAGACTATCTGAGGATCCAGAGCTGCTCTCAGCACTGTGTTTTCCCTACTTGTGTAAGAGACACAGATTATGTGGTTCGTATCGCACAGGGACACAGTCAGAAGTTTGTTGGTTAGCACCGAGCTGACATCCGCAAACCCAAAGAGAGAGTGGTCGGTGAACACCGTCCACAGCCCCATGGTCTTGGCGTGGAAGAGCGCGTCATGGGCCATGGCCGAGAAGGAGCTGTGGGCATGAACGATGGTGACCCTCTCTCGCACAAATATGTACCTGAGCAGAGGCAAGCTGTGGAAGAGCGTCGTCGCCGTGGACTGGTTGTACATCACCTTCAGGGGCAAGTAGTAGACCTTCAGCCCGTTGGTGAGGTAGCGGATGCCTTTGCGGGTCCCGTAGGCGTGGGTGACCACCAAGACCTTGTGGCCCCGCTCGATGAGGCACTGCGACAGCTGGTAGATGTGGCTCTCCACGCCCCCCATGTTGGGGTAGAAGAAGTCCGACACCATGCAGACGCTGTGCGCCCGCCGCGCCGCCATCCCCGGCCCCTCGCCTGCGGGGGGCAACCACGAGGCGCCGTCACTCGCCGCCCGCGGGGGCTCCCGGCCGCCCCCCGCCGCCCTCACCGCCGCTGGGCCCCGCCATGCCCCCGCGCGGCGCCGCAGCCCCGGCAGCGCCAACGGCCGCCGCCGAGGGGCGGCCCCTTTAAGAGGGCGATCACCCGGGCAACCGAGCCGCCTGGGGTGGGGGGGGGGAGGGCGCGTGTGGGCGCGCGCGCGCGGGCGCGCACGCACGCACCTACCTGCCGGCGGCCGGCGCTCTGCAGGCACCGCCCGGGGCCCGCCCATTTCCGGGCACGGCCGCCGTCACCACGGCGACCGCGCGGCCCGCCTTCCTCCCGGCGGCGCGTCAGGCGGGAAAAGGAGCGGCCAATCGGAGCGGCCGCGGGGCGCAGGGACGGGGCGGAAGCGCGAGCCGCGCCCAGCGCTCGCTTTAACCCTTCGCTCGCGCCCGGGCTGGAGGGGGCGGAGTCGCGGGGTGGGGGCGGCCGTTAGGCGCCGCGGGCGGGGGGGAGGGGAGCGGAGTGCTGGCGTGGGGGTGGCCGTTGGGCTCCGCGGGTGAGTGGAGGGTTCTGCGCTCTTCCTCCTCGTCTCCGTACTAAATCCTGGTTGTGGCCTGAGCCGCTGAGGTGTGAATGTGCTCTAGCGTCTTCTCCATCCCCTGATTAGTACTCCAGCCCTCTGTGCTTTCCTTCTCCAAGGGCCTTTTGCTGCCTTTGGCCACCTCCTGAGCCCCAAGTGGCCCTGTGTGAGCTAGTCAGGAGCCTGGTGCACACCCATGCCTTGTGCCAGGCACCTGCCAAGGGGGGCTATCCCACCTGACGTGTGGGGAGCTTGGGGTGGGCAAGAGTTGCTATAAAATGTGAGCTTGCCTTGCTTGGCCGTGTATTTTGGGTCTCCTCAAAAAGATCTGGAGTTGGCTGTCACCAACTCCAGCACTGGCTTATCTGTTACTGGTGAAAATGGGTGTTATCACAGCAAGCTAGTGGTGTTCATGCCTTTCCTATATGTTTCTAGATTTTTTTTTTTTTTTTTTTTTGCCAGCTACTTCTCCTGGGTAGGATTTCTGATACGAATTTTGCCCAATTCAGCCTTATCATCGCTCCTGTGCAATTATTTTTGGCATTAAAAACAGTACTAACTGACATAGATTAAAGTACTGGTTGGATTAAAACTTGGGCAGATCAAGCTTGGAGGTGGTGATCTGGAGGAAGAGGAAGGAATTAAGCACTTCATTCTGGGGACTGAAAGTGCTGAAAGGGGTTGGTGTATTGAATAAGAAAACCACCACTATGACGTTCTACTGTGTTCAGAGAGGCAGTAATTGGTATTGCTCCATCTGACTTTGTCATCAAGTGCTCCTCGTGGGTGGAACACCTGGCAAGGACCTGAATTTCAGGATAGGAAGCTGAAGGTGAGGCCAGAAGGGGTAAGGCTACTGCCTGTAGCAGCAGGTAACCTGCTGTGAAGCAAAGGGCCAGGGGACCAGTAGGCCATTTGGGTCCTATTTCTCTGCAGAAACAGGAGTCTGGATGTAAAGCAGTTGCCTTGAAGTAAATGTAGGAGAGACCAAAGCAGTGCTAATAGAAGGAGGAAAGCACTTTGATGTTCCCAGCTCCGGCACCCCACCACGTGCTTTCTGGTAATTTACACAAGTAGGCTGCCTCAGGGTCAGGCTGCCCTGAAGAATCAAGCTGTAGTAGTCACTGCAGTTTTAGCTGTCAGAAAAAAATGTGCTTGTTTTTGCCTATTTGGAAAATAATTTATTTTCTTTTTAGACTGGCTACTATAGCTAACAAACTTGTGTGCTGTCTAGAGAAACTAATTATTTGTATGTGAGCTTTGCAAAATCCACAGAGTATCCTAACTGGCATGTAACACAGCAGCTCCTCTCTTCAGCAAAGGAAGTGGAATTTGACATGGTCCCTAAACTGTTTCTGATCACTGTACAAATTCAGGACACTCACACTGATTTATAAAACCTTCCACAGGATAGCACCATATTGTCTCAGAAATCTCCCTTTCTGCCATAGGAGCCATGATTTTGGGGACCTCTGTATTTATCTGAATATTGTACAGAACACAGAGCTTCCTCAGCAGTTAGAATGTCTTTTTAAAGGTCAGAAAAAGTATTATGACTAAGGTTTCCTGCCTTTGACCCTTGCATGTTAATTGTGATGTTCTGATATCTACATTTTAATGTCATATCATTGGCCTAATGCAATCCCATATATACCAGCAACCTCTTTTCATTGTCATCTTTAAATGACCCTGAAAATTTTATGTCTACCAAGAAGCTTAGGAAAAACCCTAAATGAAAGGAATCTTTGCTACTCCAGACTTTGCAAATGTATTGATAAATTTTCTATACACAATTGTTTCACAAGGACAAGGCACATCACATTTTCCCAGTCTACATTATTGTGTTTTTTATTCATAAAGTTGTAACTGATTCTGGGCAGATCCGGTCTATCCTGTCCTGATAAGAGGTGAAACTCCTAGTGAATGGAGCAACAGCTGAAGAGAGAATTGAATTTGCTTCCTTTCTAAATGCTAAAGCTTCATTCCCTCATTTAAAGTACATACAAGGTCAAAGTAAGACTGTGGGATATGTAAAGTAGAGAGCAAAGACATTAAATCAGTGACAGCAGAAAAATTATTGCTTCCAAGCTTGCTTATAGAACGCTTCCCAAAGCACCCTCATAAATTGAGTTAATGGAGAGAGAAGATGGAGGAGACTTAAAGAGACTCCTGTGGCTTTGTACTGCAAGCAGATGTTATCTTGCCTCAAGGACAGCAGTTCAGTATTCTTAAAAATAAAGGAAAACTTTATGCCATCTACTGTGCTATATCATTCCCCTTTCCACCTCCCCTCATGCTGAGCTCTGTTATGATGCTCTCAACCTCCTGTGCAACATGGATTGCATTTCATGTTTTCCTAGAGCAAAAAATACCAGTTTGGTGGAGCAGCTTTTCTAGGTGAGTAGAGAGGAGTGATCTGACAGTGACTACACAACTAGTTCAAAGTGAGGAAATTTTTTTTCCTTGTACTGAGGAAAGCAGAAACTACTTTATGCCGCAAATGGAGAACATAGTGAAAAATAGTACTGCAGGTGAAGACTCAGGACCTCTATTTGCAAGCATGGAGAAAGATCAATTCCAAGCAAGGAAATAACTAGGAACAGCTCAGCATGCTGTTTGAAATTCTCTGATCATGATGGAATTACATATGCTGTGTTGTGAGGAGAGAATCAGTATTTGGAGCCTTTGTTCTGAAGGAAAGGAGAAACACTCCTGTTTTGTTTGCTTTTATATGCTGATTAAGACTGGAGAGCCTATCACTTCTCCTCAGGCTCCTACAGATAGAGAGTGAGGGACCAACTGTCTACTTCAACAGTTATTTTTCATGGTCAGGAGTAAAAATGCTGTGTCAGGTTTCTTTAATACCTTAAAAAGATTGATACTGTCTGGTTTCCACTGGTATACAGCCAGTCTCGTATCTGCCTGCAACACCACCCTAAAAGCAGTCAAGAAAAATCGTGACTTTTTTATTCAAGGTTTTCTTACAGTCTAGCTCCCATATTGATGAAATCCTGCAGAAGCTGAATGAGATGACATGCTAACGTGCTTTTTAAAGTAAAGCTTTCAGGGTGAAAGGTTAATAAACTGCAATGCAGTGCATGAAAGAAATGACAAATACAAAATGTAAAAAATGGCTTCTTGTCTTTAAGTCAAATTTCAGGAGGTTATTTCCCCATTTTGCAGGCACATCTCCCTTCCAAGCAGGATATCCAAAGCAGATGAATTTGCTAAAAGAACTGAGAAGTTGATCAGCAGTTCTGTGTCTGTTAGGTCTCACATCTGTATCTACATTGTGCCCTTAATGTATACTCCGAGATCTTGATCCCTCAGACATCCTTTGCAAATATTTTCATGCTACAATTGTCTTCCTGTCCAAAAGCCCAGGTTTCCTTCTCTCTCAAATCAGGACAGTGAAGAAAAAGAAGAGGCTGCCTGCCAGCACCTGTGTCTCACTACAGAGTGGGCTAGGGACCAACTGGGGTACATATCTAGGAGTGGCTTCTGGGCCCTGAGCTTACTACACATGGTTCATGTCTCTGTCCTTCCTAGTACTTCGCAGTTGCTCACAGGGTACTGGAAGTTGTTGTGGATGATGCTCTCTTCATGACCTAGACATCAGTCTTCCTTTCAGAGAGCATTTCAGCACCTGAGCACCTGGTCTTGTGGTCATTCCTTGTCCCTGGCAGGAGCTGGAGTTGAGAACAGATCCTGATTGCTGTCGTTTTTCATTTTCACCTGAGGCCGTGAGTCAATGAATACTCTATGTATGGGATAGAAAAAGTCTTCCGCACACAATGCTACAGTACTAAATGATGATTGAGCTTCCTCTGACATCTCCTCTGACGTTTCAAATCAGTCAGATATATCGAGAAGTTTACCCTGTTCTGGCAGGCCTTGTAGATACTTGCCCTGCAGTTAGTATACAACCAGTATCAACTCTAACAAGTGACCTAACTAACTTGACAGAAATACTATCACATGCCTGTGTCCGATCTGGATCAAATATGATCCAGGAACACACAGATCTGATATCAATGATTGTGAAACCACAGCCTGATGACTAGACTAGACTAGACTTTGCTTTTTTTTACTGTAATTTACTAAATTTTAATGACTATTTAATTGCAGATCTAAATTTCAAATTATCCAGCCTTGGGGCCACATCTAAATGCTTTAGGATTTGTCTATCAGTTCTATTAAAAGAGAAAGCCAGTCTTACAGGTCTTCTGTTTGTATTTTAATGACAATACTTGACAAACTCTTAAAAAACCCTTGAAATTTATTGTTATAGAGTTAAACTGAAAGATACAAAAATCTCAGATAATTCTAATATTGAAATGCTAACAGAATGGGTTTAATTGAAAGTTAGACTAGTATAAGGATTTTTAGTGAAAAAAAATGTTGTGACAACAGCAGATGGAGCTATTGGAAACTTAAAATGTATTGGTTCTGGTGGGAATGCAAAATATTCTCTGTTCAAAACTGAAAAACCTGCACCTGGTAAAAAAGAGTCAGTGTGACAAAATGGTATATTTTATTTGCTACTACTGATGGTGTTACCACAGATACGTTCCAGAACATTATCAGCACCGAGGACTGCATGTCTTATACAAACTAAATATGAATTATCCAATATTTAGAGAGTTTATATTTTGGCTTGAACTATAAAACAAGAATAATGTATTATAATTTTACTTTAAAATCCATATGAATGAAACAAAGGTTTCTTTAAGTTGATAGTTTTATTGTAGCCATGCCTATTTAAAGATGAAAACAGTGGAAGGGCTTTGGAGGAAACAGTATATATTTTTTTTTAATTTGAGTTAGCACACTTCAGGGAAGCTTTAGCACACTTCAGGGAAGCTTTCAGGCAAATAAGCCCTTCTTGGGGGTTGAAATGGTAGCCACATATTTCAAGCTTTGTGCAGTTTGGAAACAATTGCTCTGAGTATAATTTAATTAATGTGAAGTAAAGTGTTAAGATGATTTTTCTGGCACTAGTAGTGCCCACTCTTGCTAACATGGTTGTAACTCGCTGTAAAGCATATTTGCCAGTGGTTGTGGGAACTGCTGCATCATCTGTTTCGGAAGCGTCAACCCAGACAGGGCCTCTTGCAGCAGATGGCTGCCCTACAGGTCTCAGGCTGCGTGGAGTGCTTAGAGCCTCTCCAGAAGGCCTGGACTGATGGTCCGCCCTCCTGCAAGAGGTGTGCTGTTGCTGACAATTTGTGTCCTCAAGTCAAAGAGTTGTGGGATGAGGTCAGTAGACTGAAACATGTGATAAAGTGAGCAGGAGATACACAGGGTGTTTTAAAGACGGTACTGCTCCCGAAGTCCCAATCCCCTGCAGCAGGGGAGTTGCTGGAGGACTCTGTGAAGAGTGACATAGTACAGCACAGCACTGTCGAAGAAGGTTGGAAGCTAGTTGCTTCTCAAACAAAAAGAAGAAAGGTCCCTAATCCTCCTGTAGACTGGAGTTACAGTTGAAGAACGGATTTAGTGCACTCCAGGATGAGGAGAACCTGGACCTGGCCTCAAGGGAAGCAACTTAGCTGTCTGACCCTGTGCCTTGCATGACCACTCAGAAGAGGCGACGAGTGGTCGTAGTGGGTGATTCCATGCTGAGGGGGACAGAGGTGCCTATCTGCCGACCTGACCCCTCCTCTAGAGAGGTTTGCTGCCTGCCAGGGATGAGGATACAAGATGTATCTGAAAGGCTACCAAGGCTTGTCTGCTCATCAGACTACTACCCTCTGCTGCTCTTTCATGTGGGTATTAACGATACAGAGAACAAACTAGAGACAGTCAGGGAAGACTTCAAGGCCTTGTGCATGGTGGTCAAGGGTCTGGGAGCCCAGGTGGTCTTCTCATCAGTCCTGCTGATTAGGGGGAGGCATGGGGGGAGGAGTAGGAAGATTTTCCAAATCAATCAACTGGCTACACCGCTGGTGTTGGCAACAGGGTTTTGGATTCTATGACCATGGAACATGGTTTGAAGATCAGCAACTGATGGGGAGAGATGGGATTCACCTCACCAAGCGGGGCACATTTGCCTTTGCAAACAGGTTGGCCAGCCTAGTAAAGAGGACTTTAAACTATGTAGGAGGGGGGAGGCGGAGGTGTCATCGAGACAGGGTAGACAACAAAATACGAGTTGGGTTGGGGGACCTCCAACAGGTGCATGCAACTGGGGATGTGCGTTTGGGACATGGCTATGGGGGACCCCTGTACACCCTTCCTGGGAAACCTGCAGGCATGACCACCTCTTTGAAATGCCTGTGCACCAAAGCACGCAGCATGGGGAAAACACAGGAGGAGCTGGAGATCTGTGTGCAATCGCAGGGACACGATCTCATTGCAGTCACAGAGACATGGTGGGATAGCTCACATGACTGGAATGCTGCCGTGGATGGATATGTGCTTTTTAGGAGAGACAGGCCAGGAAGGCGAGGTGGTGGAGTTGCTCTTTATGTGAGAGGGCAACGAATGCATCGAGCTCTGCCTAGGAGTGGAGGAGGAGGAGGAGGCAGTCGAGAGCTTATGGGTGAAGATCAAAGGGCAGGCTAGCATGGGGGACACTGTTGTGGGTGTCTACTACAGGCCACCTGGCCAAGAAGAGAAAGTTGATGAGGCCTTCTATAGACAGCTGGAAGTAGCCTCAAGATCACAGGCCCTGATTCTCATGGGGGACTTCGACCACCCTGACATCTGCTGGAAGGACTACACAGCAAGGCACAAGCAGTCCAGGAGTCTCCTGCAATGCATTGATGATAACTTCTTGACACAAATGGTGGAGGAGCCTATGAGGAAGGGTGTCCTGCTGGATCTTGTCCTTACCAACAGAGAGAAACTGGTTAGAGATGTGAAGGTTAGGGGTAGCCGTGGGTGCAGTGACCATGAGATGGTGGAGTTCAGGATCCTGCAGGAAAGAAGGCAACAAGCAGGATTGCAACCCTGGACTTCAGGAGAGTGGACTTCAGGCTCTTCAGAGACCTGCTTGGAGGAATCTCATGGGTTAAGGCCCTAGAAGGAACAGGGGTCCAGGAGAACTGGCTAGTTCACTTCCTCCAAGCTTAAGAGTGGTGCATTCCGCTGAGTAAGAGGTGCAGCAAAAGGGGCAGGAGAGCTGCATGGGTGAGAGCAAGGAGCTCTTGGCAAAATTCAGATGGAAGAAGAAAATACACAGAATGTGGAAGAGGGGACAGGCTACCTGGGAGAATTATAGGAGTGCAGTCAGAGTATGTAGAGATGTGTCGAGGAAGGCGAAGGCCCAGCTGGAATTGAGTCTGGCAAGGGATGTCAAGGACAACAGGAAGGGCTACTTCAAATACATCAGCAGCAAGAGCAGGACTAGGGAAAATGTGGGCCCACTACTGAATGGGGCGGGGGCCCTGGTGACAAGGGATACAGAGAAGGCAGAATTACTGAATGCCTTCTTTGCTTCAGTCTTCACTGCTAAGGGCAGCGCCCATGAATCCTGCAGCCTGGATGTGAGGGAGAAAGTCTGGAGAAGGGAAGCCTTTCCTTTGGTTGAGGAGGATAGGATTAGAGACCTTCTGGGCAGGCTAGACATCCACAAATCCAGGGGCCCGGATGGGATGCACCCACGGGTACTGAGGGAGCTGGTGGATGTTGCTGCCGGGCTGCTCTTCATCATCTTTGAAAAGTCATGGAGAACTGGAGAGGTGCCTGAGGACTGGAAGAAAGCCAGTGTCACTCCAATCTTCAAGAAGGGCAAGAAGGAGGACCCAGGCAACTCTGGGCCAGTCAGCCTCACCTCCGTCCCTAGAAAGGTGATGGAACAGCTCATTCTGGACGTCATCTCCAGACATATGGAGGAAAAGAAGGTGATCAGGAATTGCCAGTATCAATTCACCAAGGGGAAATCCTGCTTAACCAGTCTGATAGTCTTCTATGATGGAATGACTGGCTGGGTAGATGAGGGGAGAGCAGTGGATGTTGTGTAGCTTGACATCAGCAAGGCTTTTGACACTGTCTCCCATAACATCCTCCTAGGTAAGAAGTGTGGGTTAGACGAGTGGACAGTGAGGTGGATTGAGAACTGGCTGAAAGGCAGAGCTCAGAGGGTCATCACCAGTGGCGTGGAGTCTAGTTGGAGGCCTGTGGCTAGTGGCGTCCCCCAGGGCTCAGTCCTGGGTCCCATCCTGTTCAGCTTTTTCATCAATGACCTGGATGAGGGGACAGAGTGCCTCCTCAGCAAGTTTGCAGATGATAGCAAGCTGGGAGGAGTGGCTGACACACCTGAGGGCTGTGCTGCCATTCAGAGAGACCTGGGCAGGCTGGAGAGTTGGGCAGAGAGGAATCTCCTCAGGTTAAACAAGGGCAAGTGCAGGGTCCTGCACCTAGGGAGAAATAACCCTAGGCACCAGTACAGGCTGGGCACTGACCTTCTGGAGAACAGCTCTGCAGAGAAGGACCTGGGAGTGCTGGTGGATGACAAGTTGACCATGAGCCAGCAATGTGCCCTCGTGGCCAAGAAAGCCAATGGTATCTCGGGGTGCATTAGGATGGGTGTTGCCAGCAGGTCAAGGGAGGTGATCCTACTCATCTACTCAGCCCTGCTGAAGCCTCGTCTTGAGTGCTATGTCTGGTTCTGGGCTCCCCAGGACAAGAGAGACATGGAGCTACTGGAAGAGTCCAGCGTAGGGCTACAAAGATGATCAGAGGGCTGGAGCACCTGCCCTATGAGGAAAGGTTGCGAGAGCTGGACCTCTTCAGCGTGGGGAAGAGAAGACTGAGGGGGGATCTTATCAACATGTACAAGTACCTGAAGGGCGGGTGTCAAGGGAACGGGGACAAACTCTTTTCAGTTGTCCCATGTGACAGGACAAGAGGCAATGGGCAGAAATTGAACCACAGGAAGTTCCGCCTGGCCGTGAGGGGGAATTTCTTCCCTGTGAGAGTGACAGAGCACTGACATAGGTTGCCCAGAAAGGTTGTGGAGTCTCCTTCTCTGGAGATCTTCAAGGCCCACCTGGATGCAACCCATTCTAACATGCTCTAGGTGACCCTGCTGAGCAGGGGAGTTGGACTAGATGATCTCCAGAGGTCCCTTCCAACCTTACTGATTCCATGATTCTATGATTAGCCTCTGGGACACAGATAGAGAGGGATAGGCAATTATTAGCTATGAAATCCTCAGGAGTGAGCTATGGGTGGTTTTAAAATAGTATGCACAGGAAAATGTCAGATTAGAGAGAGACCAGATGATTTTAAAGGGTTTTTCACAATATGCTTTCATAATTGGTTTGAAGAATATATTGTAGTTTATTATGGAGACACTATTGATAAGAAGTGTTGCATTGTTCTTGTGAATTTGTTGAATTTTTCTTAGTATTTTATTGTTCGTATTGTTTATTTTATTCTGAGGAATGCTAAACAAATACTATGCAATCATGTTTGAGGAATCAGACACAATTCTGAACATCTAGTCCATTCATAGCAAGGAAAAAAAGCTTTCCCAGGAAAGAAAGAAAAACATGAGTGTGCTTAGAAAGCAGGATTGGGGGAAGGCGGGAGAAAGTCTTAGATACTTGGCCATTTAGTCACCTAAGAGAAACTGATGAGTTAGTCTGGTTATCTTGCATCACAGTTTCACTTGGCAATTAAGTCTCACACATTAGAAGTACAATCTTCACTAATGAAAAATACTGCTTTGCAAAAATAGTGGAAAGAATAGAGGGCAGAAGACTAGATGAAATAGTTTCTAATTGTTACCTTCTTATCACTTATTTTGGAATCATATTTAGCAACTGTATATTTTTGAAATAACAATTGTTTTATTTTTAAAATACATACACTAATGCAGATTAGAATTAGAGCATTGCTTGTCCAGCCATAGACATTTTAAAGGTAGTTGTTGATATTAAAGAAACCAAGCACCCCATAACAGCTTGTGGATCCTCAATGATGTTCTTAACCTGGGAGGACCTTTTAACATTGAATAATATTGTGAAGTAGGATAAAAATGAAAACAAAAAAAGGTGCCAATGGCACAGAAATCAACATGTAGACTAACCCCTGACAGCATCCTTTTATGTATTCATTTTGCTTCATGGGCTAAAGGAGCAGCTTCCCTTTAAGTTAATTTAAAACCTACTTTTTTCCCTGGAGGTAAAAGCTTTTATTGACGTTGTGAGTAACTGTTGATGTAGGAGCCTGACACAAATAAAATGAATGGCAGTGCATCATTTGTACACCTTGACTTGTTTGTTTTTTTCATATAGCATATAATCAGTAAGAACAGAGATTCATTTTTTTTGGTAACCACCTTGTGCTTCCACAGAGGCTGATTCGCTCCAGGTGTTTAAAATTAGAAGCAGTTAGCCTCTGTCATATTTAAAGTTGAAAAGTATTTATCCATTATTCAGCAAATACAAATGAAACTGGGAGCTAGAGAGGCTTCCCCAACTTCAATTTTCTAGATTTCCTTTTCCTAGATTTCTTTTTCTTCACACTACTGTAAAGCCAAGTAACTTGATTTAAATATCATAACTCCTGGATTTCAGTAGTATCAGAAAGCAGAAGTCAGATCCACAGGTTTTATATTTCTGGTCCAAAAATGATGGATAAACCTGGCTGATAATCTGATTGCTAGATGTCATTTTTCAGCTCTGATTAAGAAAACAAAATTTTTTTTGACACAAATGGTATCTTAATTAAGAAAACAAATTGTCTTTTGACACAAATAGTATCTTTTAAACATCCAACTAGCTACAACATTTCCTTGCTCACTTCTCTTCCTGAGTCCAGACCACAAGTTCCCCAACAGCTTTCATAAGGAAGGAGGGCTTGGCGTTGTTGAGTTTGAGGTACTGGCATGGACAGTTTAGAAGAGAGAAAACACAGTCAGCGATCATTTTTTTTCCCCTGAGATATGGTCTACTGACTAATCTCCAGCTGTTCAAAATGTGCAGAAGAGGAAATGGGATGAATCGGAGCGCTGGAGATCTGCAGGCTGAGTAAGGGTGAATTTAGGAAGAATAGCTGCAAGAGAGGAAGGGACCTTACGAGTCAGCTGGACTTGGTGCTCAAATGATACATATATAGGTTTATAGGTTTGCAATATAGAAGTATATGTGTATGACATGACTTATATATGGTCTGTCAACCTTCCTGTGAGTAATGTTTGCTGTAAGAATGTCACAGTATATGGCATATGAATTGGTTCTGGAGTAAATGGTAGCTATGCATACCTTACGAGACGTACCTGAGTTTCTTCATTGTCACGTGGCATTTTGTTAGATCACACATACCTCCATCTTTCCAGAAGACGAGTATGGTTTTAAGAAGTGGATAATGATTGACTGAATCTTTCAAATGCACTGTGACTATTTTGCTGTAGTTCTCATTCAATCTGTCCGCTGTCCCCTCCCCACAGAACGCACATGGAAGTTTGAAAGCTAACAATTAGTAAGAACTGATGTTTTTAGAGACTTCAGACTTATTTTATTCATAAGTAACATTTATTATTTATACATTCTGATTCTTTTTATGCACAAGAATGTTTAGGAAGCGTAATCCAAATGTAGCATTAAAGACTTCTCTCATTATATAAAAACTAAGACACACTATAACAGGAAATTTTAGCATTATTATTCTGGCTATGAAATCTGTAAATCAAGTCCATATGTTTAAAAAACAAGTCATGCTGAACACAGTAATAAAAGGAATTTCAAACTTCAAACAGAACGTTCCTCTCTTCAATAACCTTGCCTCTGAGAAGGTCATTTAGTCATAGGTTAAGAGCTAATGACACCAGTCAAAAACAGATCTGCCATTAATTTTACATACCTCATTTAAATCTTCTGAAATATGAACATTAAATAAATGTTCAATGTTTAATAACATTAAATGTTATTAAATTCTGATCTATTTATATGAAAGATAACGTGAAACATTTCTATTTTAAAGTTTATTGAATATTTGAAAATGGTTTGATTCCAGAATTTCTCAAATAAAATTACAACTGTGTTTTATAAATCCCCATCAAATTGTAATTACCTGCTTGTGTTTCCATCCACACAGAGCTCCTGTCAGTATTTTGCTTTTAGTCATGGTTTTCCATGTAAAGGATTTATGGCCTGTGCTTTGACATTAGCAACATCCAGATCTCCTTTGGGCTGTGATAATCAAGACCATCACACAGTACTGGCAATCACAGCATTATGCTTAAACTCTTGAGCTTTTCTACATATTATTTTGGGGAATGCTATAAATACCCAGGATATGCTCTAGCTTTGGTCTTTTTCTTGTACAGGAGACCACAATCTAAAAGAGCAGTTCCTAGCAATGCAGCAGCTGGCACAGGGCCTTGGAGCAGATGATCTGCTAGAACAGGAATTTATTGTAGAAGAAATAAGCTGTAAGCTCCCTGTACTGCACACGCAGCAGTGAGCTAGTACAGCCCAAAAAGTGTGTGAGTCAGGGCTTCGGAAGATGGAGATGCCTTTTCCTAGCCTTCCACAGAAGCCAAAGGGAGGGTGAAGGGTGGTCAATGTTGATATTGCAAGTATTTACCTTGTAGGGTTAGGCGGAGAGATTCTCGTGTTCCTGCAGCAGTACATGTGAATCTGGCCTGTTTAACTCTCTCAGACATCTCTGCTTTGCCATGCAGGATAGTGCTCACACTAAGTGAGCATTGGGCATCAGGCATGCTAAATCACCAGGGAGGGCTGCAGGACTGCAATGCTGCCTTGGCATGTGCAATGACCCTGAGTATGGGAAACCAGAAAGAAGTGTCCTCTGCCCGTCTGCCCTGGCATAGCGTGTGCTGACCTTGCTCTCACTATGGGATTTGGCAGGCCATAGGCAGCTAGCTGACAGATTAGTGAGTTAATGGAGTGAGAAAAAGTTGTGTGAAGTCCTGTGCTGCACAGGAAGGAGTTGTGTGATGACTGGTGCATGAATAGTGTGCGAACGCACATGGGCACGCGCACGCACACACACACACGCGCACGCCTGTTACCCTGCAGAAGTTTGAGCACGAGTTTTAACTTTGTGTATTAAAGTTGACAATCTTATTTGACAAAAGAAGCATTTTCATAAGCCTTTTACAAGTTAGGCCTAGGGATCCCTAAAGAGCATGAAAATTAAAATAAACTAGGTAAATATTTAAATATGCTGGCTGCTTAAGCCACTTTGTTAGTGAATGCTATCATAAGCAGTTTGTCTTTCTACTTCAGGATAAGCCTAAGACCTGTCCTGATTTCACAAGCTTTCTGGCACATTGCAGCTGCAAAATGGAAATTCCTCACAGATGAAAGAGCCATCAGGATTAAATGTGAAAATAATGCTGAATTTTACTTTGACCTTCAGATGTGTTTTTGATAACCACAGATTTTCTGTTTTTTGAGCATATTCATATCAAAAATATTTACCTGTGCATTTCACAAAGTGATCCACAGGAGTAAAGGGCAAAATTTGGGGGTTAGGGGTTAAATTCACCTAGAGTCTTAAGCTGAAGCTAAGTTGTAGGCATGGCAACATTTGGGATCTGCAGTCCTAAATTAGACCTCCAAGCACAAGCATATTTTACAGTAGGTTAAAAAGCCACAAAAACATCAGAACAGAGCCATGGGGAAAGACAGTGGTGGTCAGTGATGGTATGTTTCTGGTCTCTGTATTCTAGTGGATATTGCAGTCCTGGCACTTAGATGGCTTATGTTCAAATTCCTCTCTGCCTCATTGACAGAAGCTTTTGAAGCCAGTTTTCTGCTTCCCAGTGACTACCATATCTAAGAATCTTCTGGATTTTGAGCAGTTTTATTTTGTGAAAAATACTCACTAGGCAGAACAGAAAAGTGAGGAAGACTCTACAGATCAGCACTGACAAGACTCGGGCATTCCAATTGCTGCATTTCAATTTAAGAAAAATTAGGCAATGCAAAACCTTAAATTCTTGCCACACGTAACTCAAAGCCAGACCACTATATACCCAGAGAGCATGGTCTCATTCACACTCGTTTTAGGTCAATATAGCTGTGCTGACTTTAGCAGTTATTCTTGAGTCTAACAGATCACCAGTCAGATTCAACCTGTGAACTGTTTTCTAGTTTTTCCATTGTTAAAGCACACTATAAACTGCTGCCCATAGGCAATGTGGCTATGGTCAACAAATATACCTTAGCTTTCTTGATACTTGGAAAGGGGGATTTGTTTATACAAATACTGTTGTGTGGTCTCATGCTAAGGTGTATTATTATCCTGTACGCTGCTGGTGCTGGTTAGTTTCTGGTTCAGCATGAGTTGCCTGGGCTTGCAAAGCATGGTGCCTCTGCAGCTCCTGGGCTCTGTGAGGAAGGTACTAATGGTGTACCTTGCCAACAATCCAGCCACAAGGTCATGGTACCTCTGACTAGGACGTCAGTGAAAGGTGATGGAGAGGTTCATTCCTTGTAAGGACCCTTGTATTGTTCAGGACTTTACCCATTATGAATATGTGTCTGAATGCAGAGCTCCTCAGGGGAATGAGGGAAATATAAAGGTGTGCTTCTGCTGCCAAGCTGGCAGTAGAACCTCTGTTTTGCACCAAGGTCACGTTCCCCTTCTTGTCCATGTGTTGCACAGGCTTTGCACATTGCATGTGGCCTGGGGTCTGGAGGAAACACCTCAGCAGGGGACCCCAGTACAGACAAGTACATGACCCTGCACTGGCCTGCAGGAGCTCCATCCAGTATGGTCACAAATCAGACCACATTCTTTTGTCAGAGGATCCTAGGTCACTTCTCAGCACTGATAACAAAAACAGCCTGCTGGTATGTTTGCATAGACTCAGATCATAGACAGCTTAGCGGTCGCTCAGTCTGAGTAATCATTCAAGGTTAAATCTTCCATGCCTTACTCTGACAGAAGACACATTATATTGGTGCTTTGCCCAACAACTGAGTCCATCTTACAGGATTTGGCTGTAATTTTGCTTTAAGGAAATCCATTTTCCCCTATGTAAATCTTAGATATTCATCAAAAGGCCATTTTCTATTCTCTGTGTTGTGTCAATCTTTCCACCTCTGCAGCAGCTGTTTTGTTTCCTCCACTCCATCTGCTCACAATGCAGTATGGAACCAGAGAATTCAGTGATGGGAAAAAATGACTTAGCCATCAAGACTATCACTTCCAATTCAGGATTGTTGCTTATGATGTTTTCTCTAGACTGGCTCAGTCCAGACTCCAGTGGCTCAGCAAATAATGCAACTCTGTACTTGATTTGGTTAAAGCACTGTTATTCAGGCCTCAAACTAGTGAAAGGAATTTCAATGCAAAAGAGGTATTTCATAGCGTGGTAAGCTAAAAGGAAAACCATCTTTCAGTGGACCATGCCTTTCCAAAAATCACTGAAGACTTGGTACTGGTGTGGCTGTCATCCCTCTAGGGAAATCCACGTACCACACCAGGAACAAATAAATAAATCACACATGGCTGTTGGACAGATACGGGAAAAACAATTCTTTACTGAAACTATTATAGCAAGTGACCTTTTTCTAACCTGGGTTTGGGAAGGGGCCAGTCCCACTGGGACAAACATTAAGAAGGCTGTACTTGAGATGGCTTTGCGTTTTTGCTTATTTTCTTTTTCTTTGGCAGAGTTTTAAAATAACAGGAAAATCAAAACCACTTGAATAACTGATGTATTTATTTTCTTATATACATTTAAATATGGCACATTTGACAGTAGTTGTACAATAAACTCAAAATGATAATCGAAGCTGGACAGTAGATCAAATAACTCAGTGCTGAACATATGAGAAGCCAGATCTTGTACACTGAAGAACGTTTCACCCAAGAGTTGCACTAGCTAAGGATTCAGAGGCTAAGGTTATTTAGTCCTAAGTTCTGAAAGACTGGATGGTGACTGTGATTCTGCTACCAATAAACCAGCTTCACCTTTCATAATCCAACATGGAACTGTCTCTTTCCACTCATCCTTCCAGACAGCCAACAATTCATCAGTTGTTGCTACCTCTTAGAGAACAGTAATCAATGTCCTAGAGGACCAAATTGCAGTTAGTGATTACTCTAATAAATAAGTGCAGACTGGATCCATTCTTCTGCTATTAATGTGGAAGATGTCCATGTTTACTATTGACTGAAAGTCAGTGATAGCTACTTTGCAAAGCAGTGGATTGCTGGAGAATAGGGGAAGTTTGGTCAAGGATTTTCTTTGCTTTGGGACCCATGAGAACCTCTCTTCTCCTTTGGACAACGGCAATGCCTGGAACACACTGGTTTTGCAGTTGGGCATGTCCGGGGTTGGGATGGACATTTGTCCTCACAGCTGTTGAATAAAGGAGAAAAAAGGAAAAAAAAAAGGTAAGTATTATAATATGATAATTCTTTTCCCTCACATTCCTGAACTTTTTTAGCATTGAACACTGCAATGCTCTCCTGTAGGAGATGTTCAGGAAATTTCTGACATTCTTCAGCACATTGAGACAAGACTTTGCTGCTTGACAGCGTGTCTTGCTGTTGTTCACAATTTGTTTGTGGTTGCAGCCTAAATAATACTTTAACTTCTTGTGAGCAGTGAAATCCAAAGTGTCAGCACTGGACAGTACTGCCCTCAAATTCTACAAAGTGCCTTATATTCAGAAACCTCCCAAGCTCACCTGACACTTCAGCTTTGGTCCTCCAGAAATGTTGTACATAAAAGTCTGGCATACACACTGTATGTCCAGATTACAGTCATTTCTAGAAGCCAAATTCAGCCAAAACTGAATCTAAAAGTGCAAAGGCTATTGATTCCACATATTCCTTGCCATAAATGAATCTATAATGTCTGTGAGAATGGACCTTATGGGTCCAACTTTGTTAAGGTACCCAGGGAAACTGAGTACTGACTGTCCTTATATAAGCTTTTGGATAGAGCTATTGCATGATCTTGGATCTCTACATGTGAACAAAGCTTTCTGTGAAGGAAATATAAAAAATAAACTAATATATGGAAAAGTAATATTTAAGAAGTTTTTATTCTATGCAAGTTTTACCAAAGAATCCTCAAAACTAGTTGCACAAAAGGATTAGGAAAACTCATGGAGTATAATAGCCCCAGAAAGAATTTTCCTGCTTCTCAGTGGAATCAGAGCTGATTGACTAGCTTTTATGTGTACAAAATCTCATTAGCTCTAGAAAATCCCTTGATTTGAGGATGAACTTAAGGAGGAATGAGCTGTATAGTGAAGGTGCCAAATTAGTATGCTTTTATGCACAGACCTGAGACTACATTAAGCTGTCACAAAGAACATAGTTAGGTTCTAATTACCTAGAAATGGAGTATTCCATATCTTCCTATAAATCCTCCGTGTTACACAGTTATTTCAGGTGTAGCACATTTTTAATAATCATTCCCTTAAGATTAGGGGACAAAAGGTAATAAATATATGTACTGGAGTAGTATCCTTGTCCAGACTTCTCAAACCATGTTAATTAAATAAACCTTAGACTACTTCTACGAGGTTAGTATTGTAAATATTCTCTCTATTATTATTATTTCTATAATTGCTGCAAGGTATTTCATCCTGGATGGATCTCCTAGCTAATTGAGCACTTGCACCTCCAGTATCTAAACAAGCTAATTCAGATCTTACAGTATAGACACACACTGAACAACAAGGAACACTTACCTGCAGGTTTCAGCCTGAAATATCTTGTGTTTTTGAGCACAGCTCTCCTGGCTCTCCCTGCACAAATAGCAGCTGCAGTTCTCCTTGCTTTGAAAGAAGTCTGTGGGACATTTCTGTCTACAGATGCATTCACAGTTATCTTCATCAAATTCCATATGTTGTCCACACATAGCCAGCTCAGCAAGTGGAGGGAGTCCTACAATAGCATATGTGTCTTTTAGTAATAAGCTTTACATGGCTAAATCTTGCTCTTGAAGAGACATGTAGCACTTCCTTTGCAATCACTGGGACTTACACATACACTCTCTGGTAGCTTCTAGTCTTTAGAGTTTCTGTTACCACTCAGAGTGCAGAAAAGAACTCCTAGAGTTTTTCAGCAGAGGAATAGACTAATTATTTCCCTTATGCTAATACTGCTTTTTTTCTTGTGGTTTTACTGAACAAACCTTGCATTATTTGGAGGTTATATATTAAAAGAGCCAAATGTCAGGTTTTGGAATGCACAAATCTGTACTAAGCAGCAATATAGATAAGAAAATCTAAAAAGGGATTTAATCTATACTCATTACAAAGTGCACATCCACACAAAATATCACGTTCACTTGTCAATGTACAGCACTATCCACCACAAAATTTTTACAAAAGCAATATTATATCTAGCAAGGTGCAGCTTGCTCTAACGCTGTTCAATATACATCATATGTACACTTTTCAGTTACTGGAAGGAGAAAACATTTTGTTTCAAAAATAAAATCCCAGCCAGCTGAATGCGCTACCTAATACCTCATCCATCTTCCCTCAAAATACACATCTGGAGTACAATATAAGGCTAAATCCTAGCAAAAAGGGAACACATTTTCTAAAAGCCATATTAAAATACTGGCAGCACATCTCTGGTTAAAGGTCATGGCGTATAATGGGTCATCGGAAAGGTAATTTCCTGTAGTTGTGCAATTAGCTCTTGGATTTAACTTATGGAATGTGGAATGTAACCTACGTCCGTGACCTCTGCAATTTGAGTTCTCATCTTAGTGGCCAAGAAAGGCATAGCCGTTACTTGAAAGAAGCCTTCATTGCTATTTACTTAATGCTGGAGAACCAATATCCAAACAAAATAAAAAACACATCCTATTTGAAGGGAAAAAGGAATCTGCAGCAAATTCTTGGAAAACAAGCCCCTTCCTTGGAGTGATAAAGCTTGGCATGTATGAATTGATGGAGAGTGTTTAGGTCTCTCTTTGTTTCAGCCTCAAAAACAGATATTAAGTTATTTTGTCCAAGCCACTGCCAAACACAATGTAGTTCAGAGAATGATTTTTTATTTGATGAAATATTTTGTCAACAAAAGCTATTATTCAACAAGTCACAATTTATAATGTTGCAAGCTGACCTTACAAAAGGCCAAGAGCTGAAGGGACTGTGGATATTTACAGTCCTTTGGACTTTAAAATATAGAATATTAACCCTTTTTTGAGCCAAAAAACTAACTTGAGCTCAACTATCTAACTTGATGGATAAAAAATCTGATCCAGAATGAGAACAGATCCTATAAAAACAACTACAACTGATCTCTTGCTTTTTAAGAGACTGTAACCAAGAGAGTAGTTTATGAAGTTATTTTATGTTAGCTTGCTAGTCTGGGATTTGGTTGCTAGATTGCTGTTATTGTTGACTTGAATGGTTTATTTTTGTACTTTCTAAATGTAGGTTAATCGAAAGAGGAAGGACTTCCATCTGCATCTATCTACTCTACTGCAATGACAATTTTATTTTGACTAGCGAAATCTCTTGAGGAAAATATTTTTTTAAAAAATCTTACATAAGATATGGGAAATTTCTCTTAATGTTTACTGCTAGTAAGTATCTTTAAACTTAAATAGTTTCACCAGAGAATATTTCCTGCAAATTTCTTTGACAGATTAAACTCTTTTTTCCAGGATAAGTAGAAGGAGGGAAGATATATCTTCTAATTTTACTCTATTCCATTTGTTTCCACAGATTTAAAAAGTTTCGCTTGCATACTCCTGAATACATATAGCATACTGGTTTGAAAATTTCCTAAATAACTTATTAAATAACACAATAATAAAAAATAGGCAAATACTTTGAAAGCTCATAGAATCTATTTCATTGCCTAAAACCAATCATCAAGACAGATTTTACCTATCTTATTGGGGTTCAGGTTTAGCTCAGTTGGTTAGAGTATGGTGCTAATAATGCTAAAGTCGCAGGTTTGATCCCTGTATGGGCCACTCGCTTGAGGGTTGGACTAGGTGATCTCCACAGGTCCCTTCCAATCTTACCAATGCTATGAATCTATTCTATGATTCAGGACCTTCCCTCAGGCTGCTGGTATGTTTTGGGAGGGTAGTAGACATTTTGGGGGTTAGGTTGCTCAGTTGGTTAGAGCATGGTGCTAATAATGCCAAGGTCATGGGTTCAAGCACCATATGGGCCAGTTGTTTCCCTGCTGAGCAGGGGGGTTGGACTAGATGATCTCCAGAGGTCCCTTCCAACCTTACTGATTCCATGATTCCTTATGGTCTATTCTTAAATATTTCCTACCATGAAGATTCCACACCCTCCCCATGCAATTTATCTTAGGGCATAATTTTTTGTACAGTTAAAAAATTCTCCCTAGTATCTGAACCATATGTTCCATCATGCAATTTAAAAGCCATGTAAAATAACAGTGTAGCAAGGATGCCTATTTCTTCCTCCTTATTCAGGTTTCTAATATAGATGTAATGAAATGCACAAACAGAAAACATGAGATGGGGATAAACATATACTTGTGTTTATTTTCAGGTGGGTTTCTACTCTATTAACAAAAGCTATCAAGGGATTTATGATCAAAGCTCAACTCTCTCAGTGACAAAATGGGACAAAACTAAGATGAGACATAACTAGTGTAGAGATAACATAGCAAACGTGTCCATTCATAATTTCAGCTTTACCTTCCCGTCTGTTAAGGTGCTGTACATCTGCAACACATTCACATTTGTCACTATCCCATATCCATCCATTATGGCAAAGTTTGTTAGTAAAGGGGCATCTAGGAAAAAAAAAAAAGTTTTTTTTTTTTTTGTTTTTTTTTTTTTTTATATTAAGAACATCAGTATAGTTGCTTTGCAAAATGAGCCTGCTAGTATTGTGGTCTGCCATTTGCGTTCTGTGAACCTATGGCATCTCTGTGTATTACTACTGCAAACAAAAAACCTTAGGGATGGATGAATTTACTGATACGGCTCAGCTGTCTGGTTCCCAACAACTAGCAGTACAGCACATATTTTGGATTACATGCCTAGCAAACAGCTACAGTTTTGCAGTCCCATTTATTCATATCACAGCTCTAACCAGCCCAGGCTAGTTTATATCCAACTATATTCATGCTCCAATTTTGCCATGCTTCAAAGTGCTACGCTACTTAAAATTTTACCTGTGTTTAAGGATGTATGAAAGACTGTTCTCAGGGTCAGAGGGGTCAGTTTGACAAACTGATCTATGCCCAAACTGTAGCAGATGGGAGAAAATTTGGGCTTACTAGGGCCCAAATTGGCCTGGGAGGGGAACTCACAAACTGGAATGAGGCTGAAGTTCTTCTATATTTGCATAGGAAGGAGATTGGAATGGCCAGTAGCCTGAGCAAGAGCTGCAGTGGCTTCACTGAAATGTCATCTCTCTTCCAGCCTGGATACCTAACTGAAGGTCAGTTATGGGGGTAAGTTTACGTGCATGACTAGACAGAGACATCTGAGCTAGCTTTAAATAAGCCACTTGCCATAGCCCTGTTTCTAGACTTTTTGCAGAATTAATGTATCCTGTTGTCATCAGGACTAAAGTTATATTTACATCATATTTTGGAAATTGATATGAGATCACTTTTCTCTAGGCACTGGATCTGAAAGATGCGAGTCAGGTTAGGACCAGAAAGCGCATAGCCATGATTTGCACTGATCTTGACCCAACTGGCCATGAGGTGTGGCAGAGCATTTTAGCATGACCTAAGTATTCTGTTTGCCCTGGTGAAAATATGTGTGATCAGAGCTGCTTGTGTAAGGTCAGAAAAGTCTACGCACACATAACCAAACAGTGGAGCATAGTGCTAATATGTCCAAGCCCCCCTCAAGCACTTAAGTGTATTAATGACTCCAGATCCTGATGAACTAGCCTGCTATTTTTTGGATTCTGGTGTCCATTTACTTCCAATTTACTAGGTTTAATTCAAGTTTTCTAACGCTTCTAATTTCTAATGCTAAATGATAATCAAGATATTTGGAAAAACTATTGGGAAAACAGAAAGTGAAAGGACTATTATAATGACCAATTCAAAACAAAACAATTTTCATACTTAGGCTTGTACACCCTGTGTAACATTTTGTAAATGAGGGAACTTACCCATCTTCTTCAGGGTACTTGACAGATCTTCTTATGATGGCATACTGATGACGCTGGGTATTTGATATACACTTACAGCCTGTGTGATTGGCAATTTTGATTGGCACGGGCTCTGGAACACTTGTCAAGGGAACAGAGATCTCAAAGAGCTAGACAGATGAAATAATCATTTTTTTTCCAATTTCCGTTATACAGGTAATATGTGTCCTAAATCAAAACCTCTTACCCTTTCTCACCATTTGTCTGATGCTTACTCTTTTCTAGAGATAGTTACCACCTGCATAAATGAGCAGATGATCACTGAGGGTCTTGAAGGGAAGAATAAGCAATGCCTACCAAGGCAGGAACTTGCCAAAATGATGATCCCAGTGCTGTAAGTACTACTAGCTCCTAAATATCCAAGATCACCCAAAATTCTTTGCAAACTCTTTCAAAAGCCTCTTCTGGGTTGCTAGGCCGAACTGAATAAGATATAGGTGCTGGGAACATTGTTCTCAATTGTATCATCAATTGAATTTTAGCCATAAAGAAATAGTCCTTAACTGTCCTGGGGTACAGTCACACCATGCAACTTTAGGGATCTACCAAAGCCCTCACAATCTCCCCGGAGAAGAAAAAAACAGGAACATGTAGAGGACAGCGTAGTCCACTTTAGTTGGGTTTTTGCAGGGAATCATCTTGCAGAGGGTCTAAGCAAACCTATACCAAAACTAATTCTTCTTTACTATATTGTTACTAGAATCTGGGACCTTCTGAGAGCATTGGCTTATAGGGATCCTCCACACTGAAGGATTAAGAGAGAACTTGGGAAATTCTGTTAAGTGAGACCAGGAGTTTGAGATCTGCATTTTTAAAATTGTTGCTAATGCCAAAAAAAGCATGACAGTAATTTTTGATGTGCAGCTTTTTGAGCCTAAAAATGGAGTCATTTTCAGCAGGAGAGGCCAGATGCTCACAATTTGAATGTCTCAGAATGTGAATGCCCCCAAATCATAAGTCACTTTGGAAAAGAAAGGCTTAAACCAGTAGCTAATTTCTACTCAGATGCAACAGCCAATAAATACTTTGTGATATAATGAATAGTGCCAAGAACTGAACATAAACAGAGTATTCAAACAGCTTCTCACAGTTGACTCCCTCTAGCATCTACATACAGAGATATTTTACTCTAATAAAATAAGCAGAACTAGCAGTTCTAAGCAGAACTCCAGCTTTAGTTCTTTGAATCAGCCCTATGGATAAAGCCATCTATGTCCACAGTCTACAGAAGGAGCACCGGAGGCTAGTCTTCCTGGATTGATCTCCATATTGTGCCTCTTTCCTTCCAGTTGATAAAAGCTTCTGTATTTGGGGTAATATATTAAATTCTTGCTATCAAAATGGGTTTTCTTAAAACAAAACAAAAATCACAGGCAATTTTTTTAAAATGAAAATTGAAGTCTTTATGGGGCAACATTCTAAGGGGAACAGAACTGATTCACCCCTGTATTGTTTCAGGTTTGTTGGAATGTAATTTTATCATGTCTAAGACAGTTGTACTGGAATATAGTTTAAGTAAAATAAACCAGTGCCCATACTTCTTGCGTCAATGTTCATTAATTGGTTCCATTCCACATCAGAAAAGAAATCTCTTATGAGCTGTTTGCTATATCAGGAGACATCTGATCAGCTCAGGGTACTAGATAAGGCTAAGAAGTATTTATTTATTTATGTATTTTTGGAACAGCAATTCGTAAGTTTGTTGAAAAACTACAGTTCTGCAGACTGTAACATTCCTTTAGCTTCCTTCAAAATAACAATTCCCTCAAAAGCCCCTCGGTTACATTCCATTCCTGGATACAACCTCATCAATCCAGATTTACTCCCCTAAAATCAATGGAATTACTCCCATACTACTGAGAACAGTTTTTTTCCTGATATGAAATATTCACTGAAGGATATTCATGCCAACTGAAGTTAGACAATGCCACACATTAATTTCTAAATATGTATAAACAGTGTTAATTAGGTGTATTTCTCAGCCTCCGTGTCTGGATGCAGCAATGTGGGCATGCTAACATGCATCCCAAACCTTGGTTTCCAGGGGAAGGAAGATTAGTTGTGGGCAAAGAGGTGCTGTAGCTCTCATCAAAATCTCCCACACATAACTAATCAAGGGTGCAGGGCTTCCATAAGACTCCTCAGAGATCACTTTAAATAATTTGAGTGCACTGAAATTAGACTGCTCTGTTTCGTAGGTTCCTCAACATCACAGGGGCCTGCAGTCATTTTCTCAGGGCCTTATTTTCCACCTCTATGCATATATAGCCATTTTTAAATATGCATCATGAATGTAAAATACTATTGCACACACCTGCATTCACTCCTCATGGATTAAAAAAAATTAATTCTCCTGTTATGACTGTGCAGACAGATCTGACATAAGAGGATTCCAGAAGCCAAACATCCTCTTTCCCCTTCCATTTCTAAGAGCCAGAGTAAAAGAAGGCAGATAAATATGCTCATTTACCGTTTTTGACACATAAGTTGTACTTGTATTCATGCAGCTCAGACTCTCCTCATTGCAGCAGCCTCCACATCTGAATACATTCACACAGGGAGGCTTGAAGAATTTGTTGGTTGTTGTACCCAGCTCTTTGGCAACTTCCACACAGGTTTCTCGTGGCACACATTGAGTCTTCTGCCATTCCTCATCTATAACTAGAAAAAAACACCATTTTCATAAGCAATGACTGCAATGTAAACCTGTGATTACTGAGGCAAAAACATTATATAAAGAAACTGAATTGCTGGCAGACCATTTGGACTATTCACTGATACTTGGATCAGTTTAAGGACCAGAGAGAGGCTGAGGACAATATTATCCCCGTGACTTACACCAGCTGCACTGGCAAAGAGTTGTTACATTTATGTGCCTGTAGTTTTCACAAGATAGATGGCAAAAATCTCAGTTAATTTCAGTGGGTTAAGTAGAACTACATCGATTTCTACTAGCTGAGGATCAGCTCCACAGTCTTCATCTGAAAAAGCTGACCCAAACCCTGTTCTCATTTTCTCCAGGGTAGAAACAGTATTGTCATACTGTGCTCTCTTCACATTTACCCCACTATTTGTCAAAGCCAGAGCCTGACTGGAAAAGCACATTAATGATTAACAGATTCTGGTCAGAGGGTATTAATACTCCTATTGGATGTCAGCCAGGGAGCAATGTTTCCGAAATGTCTAATGTAATCCAAGACAAACACTCTCACACCTAAGTACCCTCAGGGGTTTCAAATTTGAATAACAGGAATATGAATTCAATCATGATTTATCTTTTCAAAACAATGTGACATCTTTCAAATACTGAATTGTTGCAGACTAGCAATTTATTTTAGACTGCTCTGTCAAATTCTGACAGTGAGAAGGAATAATGCATTAACTGACTGAACCAGAGACAGAAAACAGTAACATTTACATAGTATTATTGCAAGTCCTGTTTGAGGTGGCCCTCCTTATTTTGGCTTTTGCTTAACTCATTCATGTGATGGAATTACTTGAGAGTCATCAATGCTTATCCTTTAAGTCCTTCCTAAAATTATAAAAGACATTTTTCCTGTCTACCCTCCTTCAGCAGGCTTATGAAAGATCAATACCAACTTCTATACTATTAGGAAAGTTGCTATCTTCCTAAGTAGTCCACCTCCCTACTGTTGTGCAAGCCGTGCACCTACTTATAGAAAAATTCTAAAAAAATTACTTTTTGTGTAAGAAAGACTTTTAATTTAAATGTTCTACCTTGTCTTCTGATGAGCATTTATTTCTCCCTTTCCTACCTGACTTTCCCTTTCTTTTTTTAATTTGTTCTTTATTTGTCTGTATATATTCAAAACAGTTGTTTATTCCTGCAAAGTCCTTCCCCAGGGCTGACTCATGTCATTTGTCAGTCATGCAAAAATACAGGAATAATTGTGTGGGGCTAGATTCTAACTTTACATCCCACAGCATAAATTAGGAGAAGAAACACTAAAATCAAAATAAATTTTGGAGTTAGGTGAATCTATCAAAACAGCAATCTAATCCTAGGCCTTAAAATAGAAAATAAGGTGTTCACCAGACTTATTAAGGTATGTGCACGTAATAATTTCAGATGTCATTTCAATGCATGTCAGCAGCAATGACCTTTTCAGCTGCACATATCCTCCCTTTATTAATCTCTTTTTTTAAAGGTGGGACTGTTATAAGTAGGGCCAGTGAAAGAAGTGGGTTTCATGGGCTCAGGCATTTGCTGAGAAATTTGGCTGTGATACATGCTCAAGCTTGGGAGTTCTGCTGCTCTAGGTGAGCTGAGCTGCTCTGGGGAGTCTGTGTTTACACAGGGTGTCGAGAGCTTTTTGTGAATTCATTGCTACAGCTCTGAAAAGGAGAAACAAAATCCTGAATTCGCCCTGCTGGTGCATGGGTGCTGTTGAAAGTCGTCTAGCAATGAAACATTCAGTAGCCCTGACCCCACCCCAAGCCTTCTCATCCTAACACTGTTAAAACAAAACAGATGCCCCTGGCGAAAGGGTCAGTGCTGGCTGACTGGAAAGGGTGTGGGAAAGAAATTCGTGTTTATAGACTTGGTTTTTTAATAGGGGCTTTAGTGCCTTGAACATGTTAAGACATTAGAACAAAAATAATTTCTCTCCTTGGATAATTCCACTTTGGATCGAGGAACGGAGGAATGGAGAAGATGATCTAGTAGGCTTTTTTTTAACTCAAATTTCAGTGAATGACAAAGCTGACATGTCTAAGTCTAGAGCTGGATATTTAAAGGGGAAGTAGGATGAAACCTAATAGCTGTTACAGACTGTTAGTGATGATAAAGAGGTATCTGTAAGACTAGATAGTCATCTAATCTTATTACCTGAACAATTGCATTATTCTGCCATTGAGAAAAGCCCATTGCAATATACACTGCTTCAGTACCACTTGGCAAAATCCTCGTCTAATAGAGGATTGTTGTTTGTTGACATAAAGAATATAATTTTACAGAAATGCTGATGCTCACTAAATGAGCAACAGTGAACAGAAAAATCCAGCATTTGACACTGGGTAGTATTTCAGTACAGTAACAGCTCTATGGACTGCTAATATTTCTATATAAACTTGTAAATATGTGTAGATAAAATTCATACCATTAATTAAAGGTCCCTTAATTGTCCACTGTAGTGCCTATTGGATTCTGTGCTTTTTTTTTTTTTTTTTTCTGTGAAAAAACTGTAAGAGATTTAAGCCATGTCTATCATACAAAAACACCATTTAGGCTGTCATTCAGGTCTTCATTTCTGTGTTCTGGCTCAGAGAAGCAAGTTAAGGGCTCTACTCTGTCATCATTTAGCTGAAATGTAGAAGTAAAAGATATGAAAGTGACAGTAATAGTGTGCAAATGTGGCTGTGGTTATTGTAAAAGTGGTGGTGGAACAGGATCAGCAATATCTGATTTCCCAAAGAAAAGTGGTATAATCACATCACTTCAGGGTCAAGATTGAACAAAAAGAAGAATAGCTCAGTTTACACTATGCTCAGTCTGCTGTTTGGTTTTGATGCACGATATTTACTTTCTTGAACAAAGTGTACTATCTGATTCTTTATTTTACACCAATGAACACATATGGGCTGTTGAGTTTTTAACTTACACAGAATAGTACTCTTTTTTTGCTCCAAGTGGGGGAACAGTTTGTGATTCCCTGTATTTAGGTGTTGGCTGGTAGTTTCAAGATCTACATCCTCTCTCCATCATCAAATAGATCAAGATTAGGGTAGTACCTTCCTTCTCAGTAATTCCTTCCCAGCCATTGCATACAGTGCATACAGTGACTTATATCAGAGCACACCTAATAAAAAAAAGGAATTTCTACGCCTGCTGTAAAGCTCATTTGTTTCTGCCTGCAGACAAATTCCAAGATTTAGCATAATGCTGCTGGCAGGCCCCTCAGCCAGTCATTCCAACCTATTCTTGCTTGTTTACTTCCCCTCTTTTTTTTTTTTTTTTTTGTGGACTGACAAATCCATACTTAATACAACTTTCCTTTGGATAGTATATAGAGAACAATAAGCCTGATCTGGCTATAAAACGGGGAGACATACTTAGGCTGTTGCCTAACATTCTTTCATACAATGTCATTTTCCACGAATGCCTTGTTGTTACTGATGTATTCTAGGAATCCCCTGTTATTTAACTCTTTATTGCATAAGCAGTAGTGGTCCTGAAGCTGACACCAGATTCAGCTGCAGACCTGTACCTACCTTTTAGTGTATCAATATCATAGAAAGCAGCAGCAAATCTGGTGGAGCGATGTGACGCAGAGCGGGAGTCTAAATTGGCCAGGTTTTTGAGTTTTAGCCTGCATTTCCACAGCTTCCAGTCCTCAGAATGAGTGATTCGAAGCAGTTCTTCCAGGCTGGATGCTCTCCTGATCTGCTGTTCTGACCTCTCTAATGCTGACAGAGATGTTCTCTGGAAGGAAAGGGCCATGTCAGAGAGGCAGTACCTTTGTAGCCTGTCCATAATGCAGTACACAGGGCACTCATACAAAAGGCAGCATATTACTCAGGACAACAGAGAAAATCTGGGAAAACAGGAGCACACAGGGATGTCTCCATTTTTGACAGTGGCTAGAGTCAGACCAGTCTGCAGGATTTGCACTTGCGTGAATTGGGAAGGGGAGATATAGTCACTTCCTCATTCATCACAGGTCATCAGAGCTGACTGACAAATGCAGGCTGCACTCCATGTATCTCTGCTCCTTGGGCAGATACTGCCCACATCTCCACTGTGCCTGACTTGGTCAGTCACATCAACATGAATCCATGGTCACCACTGCAGACAACCTGAATGAGCTCAGCTGGTAAGCACTACCCTTGTGCCTTTGCAGCAAGCCACACAGGGCCCTCCTAGAGAAACGCTGGTGCCAATCATGCGACATCATTGAAAGGGCAAATGATATAGCTGTAAGCTGCCCCAAAAATGAGGGTCCATCCACATGGTGGGTAAACACAATCTTCAATGTGCTGTAAAATGCAGTCTATATCTATGATTTCCCATTCCAACTGCCATTTGGGCCACCCCTAAGTCAGATAAAGCCAGCGTGAGCTCTGTTGCTGTACAGCAGTCATCGCATTCTCTTGAGGGACAAATGTCTCCTGAATGCATCCATGATATAATTGACCAATCTCCACTCCCAAGGTAGGATGCTCCCTGCAAAGACCTACCCCACTAATTTGAAGTCATTTATCCATTTTAAAAATACCCATTTAACATAAACTTAGCATCATAGGGCACCACACAGCAATACCTGTTTCCTCAGCTGCTGCTTTCCAACATCTGAGTTTGTGCATTTATCAAGACATGGAGTATTTATGTCCACTGACTCACCAGATCTGCTGAAAATTATTACTTCCATCCCAAGTTATCTTTGCGAATGGGTGTATAGCACTGGGCTGGTGCTCTCAAATGTACTCTTTGGTAGTGCAGCTGACTATATTTTTGCTTTGCAAATAAAGGTTTGCACTGCCAGCTCTCATAAATAAAATGTCAGTTCTTAAAGGCAAAAGTGCAAGATAGGAAGTTGGTGATTCAGTAAGTAGTAGTCTGCAGTCTGAACTAGTAGCAAGCTAATATTCTGTATAATGTTGGGGAAGAGGTTGGAGGAATGGTCACCAATTAGAGGAAGTCCTTTACATGAGATATAAAACCCAGGCGCTGACCACATCTGTTATTCATTATTAAAACATCTGCGGCATTTATTTTGCAATGATACAAATGTCAGCTTGTACATTTTGGCCAAGTTCATTTTTGGGTAATTACCCTTCACTGACCTAAAACTTCCTATGTAGTTAACTCAGAATAAGTTATTTGCTCTTCTTTTAAGCCTTATGGAACATTATATCTCGCACGCTGCCATGATCCTTGCACTGTAGAGGTGGTCACTCTTCACTGGTGAGTGATTTCTCAAACATTATATTTAATGAAAACTGGAAATCCCATCTCAATACTTATGAACAAAAAAGTCAGAAAGAAACTGATTAACACCAAAAACTGAATTGCAAGACTTTTACAAACTTTTTAAAAATGTACCTCTAACATTGATGCATCAGAGTGGTATTGACAGAGTCTGCCTATATATGAGGGTTGTTCCTTCTCTTCTTGTACTATTTTTCATTTACTGGAAAACTGGAGAAGTACAGTCAAAGGAAATAGAATGAGCAGCGCTCACTAGCAGTGTCCCCTTTGCAGTCATCAGAAGTTGTTTCTCATCAACTGAGCCATGATTATCCAAAATTCACATAGAGGCTTTAGAACTGAGTTATCACTTCTGTGTAGAATCTAATTCTGCTCAGTGTTGCCTAGGCTATTTAATCCAGAAGTAGATCTGCTGTCTATTCTCGCCTTATGTTCTCTTCATGTTTTCTAACATCTCTCCAGGTTCTTTGGTTTGATAGGATAGCCAGCTGCCTACCTGCACAATCCCATAATAATAGGGTTTCTTCTTTTTATATTTGAGTTCTCCTTGAAGGGAACAGATTTTACAGCTGATTTTATAGCTTCTTCCCAGGAATCTCTATCCGAGACAGAATTTACAGACACACTCTCCCACAAAGACAAGAGCTTTGAGATAAAGAGCACTTTCTCCCCCTGAGCACTATTGACACTAGGCAAGATGGTGAACAGAAGGCACTCCTAGACTTCAGAAGAGGACGAATCCCCCATAATTGTGAATTTTTATAATGTAGACATCTATCTTCTGAGCTAGTTACCCTCAGCTCCCTCTAGAGCCAAGACAGAGAGGTATAGACACTTTTAGAATGTGATTCATTTGACCTACGTTAGATGAGATCACATTCAAAGTCTTTTTGCGGGCTACCTAGCAAGCCACAACTCGCCAGATCTCATGAGGTGTCTGTCTGTATTGTGAATCTTTGGTCAAATGACTCCAGCTGCAGCTATCAGGAGTATAAAATGTCTGAAGAGAAGCATATAGTTTTGCTCCAATCTGCCTAAGTGCCAAAATGCAAACTGTAAATATTGTCTGCACATCTGTTTTGGCTTCATTGGGCCTATTCAGATACTTTCATATATAATGCTTGTTTAAACACTTGCTAAAGCATTGGCAGATTGTTTAGCATCCAGAAAGATGTTCCCCATCCTTATACACTTTGGCTGTGCAGGTTGCTATCCACAAGTTAAAAGCAATCAAAAATAAAACCTTATAAAAGGAAAATAATGTAGAAGATACAGCAATCCCCTCAGTGAGGTGTAGCACTGAGACCTCTGATATCAGAGACTAAACTTCTTCAGTCAGGCACTCTGCTGTTATGGCACTGCAGCACTCAGTAATACAGCATGTTGTCAGAAAATCTGTCTGAAGCATACACTTCTAGTCAGCCTGTTTTGGAAAGGACAGTATGAAGTGAAAATATATTGTCCTTTGCAAAGGTCTAATGAGACCATTAGAAAGGTCTAAGACCTTTCTAATGGTCTCAGATAATACCATATATGAAGTACCATAGGGCTGCTAGTACCATGCATTTCTTTTATGTACTAGTCTAAATTCAAGCCCTGTTTAAGGCTGACAAGAAAGCTCTATCCTGAAGAAAGACAAAAATATGCACAGAAAGACAAAAAAAAAATGTTTCAAAATATGAAATTGGACAAAGGTGTTAGGATTGATGGCACCTCAAGCTTCCCCCTTGTGTGATGATCAAGGACCTTATTTCTTCTCAGAGTGATATCAAGTGGACAGCAATTACAATCAGTCAAACAGGAGGGGAACTCTGCTCAGCTGCAGAGCAGGGGGAAACATGCAAAGAGGTCAGTGCTCCACTGACATCTTTGGGAGATCAAATTCTCCAGAACAAGAAAGAGGAACAGAGCTGCTTTCTGACTGCAAGCATCTGCACATTGTATTTCCCACTTTTCAGATACCCCTAGCTGTCTTTTTTAGGCTTTCCCTGATAACTATAGTCCTTCCTTCCAGATTCTCTTCTCTGTCATGGTGTCACATGCCCCTCCTCTGCCTTCCTATGTTTTAATCTATCTGGAACATCCTCCACTCTATTCTCGTCATGTTTTAGCATATGGAGCCCACTGTAGTTTTATATCATTTATGTTTACTCCTTTCCTCATGTTCTGTTTTAAGAGATGAACCAAACGGTCTAATCAGACCTAATTCAGGTTGAGTTGTTCAACCTTCTGGTGTGGAGGAACATGTCATTTATTTCCCTGACATGCCTTCACTAGCCTTCCCTTAGGTCTGCCCATATTTTAGTAGTTAGCTAGAATGAGCCGTCACCACTGTGGCAGCTGTAGACTATAATGGTTGCAACCTAGCTGGGAAATAGGATCTCACTGCATTTGGTGTTCACACAGATAGCAAAATGATGAACCTGGCTGGCCCCAAAAAGCTTAAAATCTACACTAAGGCTTAGGAGAGAGACAAAACAGAGAAAGAGACACAGGCAAAGGGCAAGACAACTTCCTTCACATAATCCTAAAATACAAAAATCACCATTGGAGCCATATCATTGGAAAGCTCCAAATGTCACAAACTTTAAATGCCACAAATGTACACCTTGCAGTGGAATGCATATATATGCTATTGCCTATAATAAAGGTTTCCTAAGAACCTGTCAATACCAATATCAAAACAAAGTAAAAGTAATAAGTTTGAGTGGTTCATCCTTACTGCTTTTTTAATATTTTTTTTTTTTAATACGAGAAATAATCCTGTATCAGGACATAAAAATCAGATTTATACTTAGATGGAGCTGTATGTTTTTTGCAACACTGGCCTTCCATATTTTCCAAAATGGTTCTTCAACTCAAAGAAGATAATCTATTTTCCTACATTTGGGCTATGAGCAACATCACTGACATCAGGAAATGATAATGTGGGTCAGCATTGCAATTTTTGGATAATTATAACTCTTATCCTTCCAAAAGAAACCATAATGGACTATCTATCTTCTTCCTAGCAATCTCAAATGCCAGAAAAACCCTACAAGTAGTTAGCACTGGAAAGAAACTAGAGAAAAAGCAGTGGTACATTCAGTGACCTTTCCCACCTTGGAAGCTGGTTTAAATCAGACACTGAGTTCATTATCTCATTGATTTATGCTAGTAAAAGGTTTGGCTTATGCATCATGTCATAGAGATGCACACTCTTACACATAGTCTGCGTTGTTCAAACTTAGCTGCTTCTTGAGAATTAGTATTGATGACTTCCAATCAGATGTTGCAGCTCAACAGTTTGTATCTTTCCCAATGCTTGACAAGGTTTCTTGCCTAAGAAAAAGTGCCTTTTTCAAACCAATGCCTGATTGAGTTAGCAGAACCCAAACAAGTAATAAAAGTTCTGAAGGTTCTACTCTTTCTGGTCTGTCAAAGGTGGTTTTTGCAAGTGCTCTCCTGAAATGAATGCTTTCCTGAGTCAGGGTCACAGGTACTATTGTGATAAGCGCTATATAAATACCAATGGAAAGTTTCAACATTATCACTACATCTGGGGCCAAGACAAGTGATTAAGAAACCTCTCAATAACTTTGCACCGTTTTATGATCCAGCAATAAAAAGAGCCAACAGGTATATCTTGCCAAGGAAAGCAGATTGTAGCTGCATAACACAGAGCGATGGTTCTCTGAATGACATTGATTCACAAAAATGGCAAAATAAGTTTGAGTTAAACTATTTTTCAAAATTAATCAGTTTAGTGGGGGAAAGGTCATCACACAGTGGGGACACGTAGACATCAACAGGCAGTATTGGCATCACATAACAACTTGAAAGATTTAATGTGAATGTTGTGCTTGATGTTGCAGTAGCAGCTACATTCAGGTCAAGAGAAATCACGTAGAAGACGAAGAGATGACACAACTCAAAGGTTTTTTTTTTTTTTTTTTGATTGTTTGTTTGGTTTTTTTTAATCAAGAACTAATACACCCCCATTCCAGTGCTGCCTGAAGGCTGCTCACTAAGTTAGACCCAGTCCAGTTTAAATACTAGATATATGATTCATGACGTCAAAATATTAGGGAACTTTGCTGCTGTGTGTGCTACACCTGAAAATAACTTCCTTTTCTTCCCTGATGCATTCCTCCAAGTGATTTTTGGACAGTATATGAGTTAATCATTATTAAGGGCTCAAGTTCCAGGGATACAGACTGCCTATGGCTCTCTGCAGCACTACAGTCATACAATAATCTGATCCTATGGGTATCATTCACCTGACTGAATATATGAACTAGTTATCCAAGATTCTCATTATAGTTAATGCAGAAAAATAGGTCCACTGGGCGCATACTTGTCTTATTCTAAAGTCCATCAGAAGAACTGTGTCCCCAAACTTTTTCTCCATTGACGTTGCAAGAGGAATCTGCAGGTCTCTGGCTCATCTGTAGTTAGGTGACATGAATCACACTCAACTGAGTCAAATGAGATAAAATTCACTTTCCTTATCCAAAGCCAGGCAGTGTATGAAGGACAGCAGTCAACTTTTTTCAGGGGCACAAAAATAAGTAAGTAGGAAGCACAACTGTACCAAGGCCTGAATGGTCTGGGACTGGCTGGAGGAAAGCACTGGCAGTTGCCAGACAGAGGAAACCGCTTAATTCCCTACTTCAAGGCCATGGGTTAACTGCCCAGCTATGTTGTGGCTTGTAGCACAGACTGTGAGCCAGTTTGGCCAAGGAACCTCTAAACTGCAAGAGAGTTCTTGTGGAAAAGTCTTGTTCTCTTCTGGCAGGAAAACAGGCCTGCTCCTGTCATTGTGAAGCCAACACAAAGATCTAAATAGTTCCTGAAGGCTTCTCAATTGACCATTTCCCCAGGGGTGGTAGCAAGCTTGTGTGGAATCTATGCAGTAATATGAACTCCTTTTGAGGAATCTTGTGATTATTATTACTATTTTTAACATTATTGAAGCTCTTAGGTGGCTCCCATACCATTGTATGGGGTCAGATACAGATAAAGAGGCTATCTCTAGTGTCTACAACCTAAGTAGAAGCCAACAGAGAGGCATTCGTCTAAAGGAGTATCCAGGAAACATAGCAAATATTGCTCAGAGTAATGATTAATGATTTTGAGATAGCAAGACTATAATCATTCTCAAGTTTACCATAACAAGTATTGCCTATAATAACAATATCTTGTATATTTGGGGTGGTGCACAAGGGATAATAAAATCATGAGAGAATCTTGTACAGTTTGAAAGAATCAGACTTGCAGAATTGCCTTACAGCTGTATCAACAACCAGCAGCAACAACCCTATAAACATTCAGCGTGATGAGTCTAACTTTAACATGCCTGATACAGAGCAGCTTGTGGTAATTTTGTTATCACCACTGTATTCCATTTCTAAGGAGACAGAAATTGTATGCTTTTCAACAGCTTCACTATGATCAGAACTGATCAGAGATTTTGACTCTCTGTCAACTGTAAACTTTTAATACATTAAGTCTTATCCCCAACTCTATTCCATTACTGTCTAATATCTTTAGTACTATTAAGCTATTTTTAGTTATAATGAATGTCACCATAAAGAGACAAAGCAATGAGGTATTTTGGCTTCCAAGTAACATCTGAAACATATAGGCTTCTTATGGGATTTTTCAGTGACAACTGTGGGCTCTTCCATCATTATCAGAAGCATAAACTAAGTTTCACGACCTTGCAGATTCTACCTTCAAATGATCATTGTTTAAGCAATTACTTAAACCTTTTCCAATATCTTACAAAAATTTCAAGCTCCCTCAACACACTGACTTATCCACATAACTGGGCATTCATCTGGGCTGTCATCACAGTTACAACATTAGTAATCTGAAGGGACATGCTGCCTGTGGTAGAGTCAAGTTTGGTTATGTGAGGGAGAATTCCAGTTTTCATTTTATAGTAGAATGCTTTCTCCAACAAAGACTAGTTTGAAGGAATACAGCTATTTTGTTTGAAGGAATACAGCTATTTTGTCCAAGTAGATTGTAAAACATGCATCTAGGCTGAATTTATTCTTTAAAAGGCTGGGAATGACCTAAACAGTCTTTCACTGAATATAAAAGGAGTTAAGGACTGTGTTACAGTTGAGAAACCCTGGGATGGCATCAGGCATAGTTTCATGAGAGTCAAAGAAGCTAGGTTTTGGGGGCTTGAAAGAAAAGTACTTTTTGTTTTCCAAAGCCTCTCAGAAATTTTGAATCCTTGATTTGTCTGCTAATGTTTTGCACTTTTGAAATGTGCCTACTACTACAGCCTTTTCTGCATCCATATCAGAAGGCAACTCCATTTATCTCCCATCAGCAAATATCTTCATGTGTCAGAAATGTATCATGTACCTGTAAGGTTCAGCCAGCTACTCCAGTAGTGCCTGCAGAGGAGGAAATGGTATTCTGAGGGGAAGGCCTGTAGGCCAGCTGTCTCCTCATCAGTGCCAGCTTGCACAGCCATAGCTCAAGGTTTGAAGAGTGAGGACTAGAAGAAGCTTTTGTTTCCCACGTCCAAAGCCTCAGAAAGACCTATCATCTGCCTGCCTCAGGAGTTAAAGAATATCTGCCTTGGCCATACATACTGTCAGAAAAGGGTGATCGTGTGATCCAGCCACTCATCTTGCAGTGCAGTGTATCACTGCTACAGGAAGAGAAATTGCAGAGGGGCCTGTCCTGTAGGAAGAGCAATGAAGACTGACCAGAGCACAGAAGATGGAAGGCCCACAGACACCCTATGTTTGTTTTTGTGAGAAACACAAAATGGTAAAACTAATTGAGTTGCAGATATTTTAGGAGGAAGCAGAGGACTAACCGGGAAACATTCATTTGACAATTTCTCATTTCTGGCTGATGGAGAGGGGATGTTTGAGGGCCTCTTCTGCTAAAACCTTGTAAGCATATTGTTTGACTAGCATCCTAAACTTTGGAGAAAGGAATCAACTTCTAGACTGTTCTACCTCTGATGTTCAACATGGTAGAAAGCTCAGTCCAGTGTCCTCTCCTCTAGGGTCCAGCCTCACTCCTAGTGAATATAGGAGATATAATTACCTGTTTCCTAGACTTAGTGGTCAAGGTAGTGTGACAAAGTGGCATCTAGTCCACCTGGAAGTGTCACATTTTCACAAGTAAATCATGTTAGCTACACTATGACTTCAAAAGAACAGCTGTTTTATATTTTGATTAGCCTTTACAACTAGAATTGGATCTATTGTGGTGCTACAACAAACATAGATCAGACTTCTTGCACTTTAGTATCATGTTTACACTATCAAAATCCTCAGTTGGTTTGAACAAACCAAAATATTGAAAGCAAAGAACTAAAACAGTAAAAAATTGCTTGATTTTGAGGTGAAAGCATAAATCTACTTAGATTATTTGAATTTCATTTCATGTCTACAGCAGTCAGAGACTGATATTTTATCAAAATAATTCTCACAGCTATATTCTTTTAGCCAGTTAGACTCTTACACGAAAAGCTGGGAGACAGGCGTGTGCTTTCCGCCAGCAAAGATTTTGAGAACTGTTTCACTCTCTCCTTAAGCAAATCTTTGTTCCCACAACCAGGTCTTCTGGCTCTCATGGGCGACACCCTCACAGCAGGCAAAGTACGATTTCAAAGGTGACATCTTCACTATGTATCATTTTTTTGGCAGTGATGGAAAAACAAGATGGCAAAAAATGAGCAGGTCTGCTCTGATGCAGAATTTCTTCCTTTTCATGCCTACTCATCTGCACAAAGAAATTACCTTTATGCCTCTCACATGGTGTCCATGCAAAGTATATTTGCTCTATAAAAGACACAGATGGATTCTGTCATAAATGACTAGGGAAGTCACTGGCTAACATGTCCCAAATGCTACTGCTGGATTTGGGAATCTTACAGGATGTTTTTTGGACCTTTATTTTCCACACTTGTTTGTATTGCCTTGCATTACTATAATCTGCTCGGGCAGATGTGACGCTTAATATGGAACATAGCTAGAGACATTATACAGCTCTGCTTCATAGTACACAATGTTAAGTGCTAGTCTAACACTATCATAGGATACACATGTCAAAAATTACCTATTTTATGTGTTTATGAAGAGCATATCCAAACTCTAGTCACTTTCTTTTGATGATTGTCCATTTTTCAGAAGGCACTGGGATTTGGACAGTGATTTTGAAATGTCTCAGCAATAGAGAATTGAATTAAATCAGATGACTAAGTAATGATTCTTTTAATATTTGAAAATATTATTTTTAAAGCGATGAAGGTTCCTTCAGTTAGTGCTTTTATTGATTTCTGGTTTTGACCCAAGACACTTTAATAAATGTTCTGGAAGCGTGACTAGCCAATTGGACGGTAGGATTTCAAAATGTCACTTGACAAAGTGGATCAACTGCCAATACTGTCTGAACTTATGTTACCCCAATCACATGCACACATTTTCCTGGAATTGTGATTTTTCTTAACTAATATTTTTATAGCAGTTCAGGAAAGTAGCCTAAGTAACATGGTTTCTGAGTCACATTGCTAACTAAAGTGAAAAATTTTGCCTGTTTGTGTGGCACGTTCTCTACATGCAATGTGACGTATGATACAGTAACATAATACAACCTTTCTGCAATTTAACACGACTCAAATATCATTCCTTCCCCTACTGCATGCAAATAGTGACTGCACTGCAGTCAGTGACAATGAATTCTCGAAACTAACCCAATATGCTTCAGATCAGAAAGCATAGTTCAGACAAAGCCACCCTGATAACGTAAGGATGGTGGTCACCCCTTTCTAAACCAATGTAGTGCCCACACTTGGTGGCCAAATCCCATTTGCTCAACCATGTGTGTCCCACTGCTTACTCAGTATCATTCTGTTGAAATGTAAGGACTCTAGATGGCATTGCACCACTAGCAGAGAAGTCAGAAACTTTAAGTCACTGTTGGGGAGAAATAGAATAAATATGCAGATGTCTCTCAGGAAGTTTAATTTTCTTAATGTGAGGAAACTAAACCAGCCTGCTCAGTTATTCTGCCATTCATGGATACAGAGATTCATGTATAGCTATTCCACATGGACATGGAAAAAGAACAAATTCTGCTTGGTCTTCCCATGCGCAAATGGGGTCTCTGCAGCTTGTGTCATGAGCACATGAGGCATTTTGCCCCAGCTCCCCAACTCCCAAGAAGAATTATAAGATTTGCTGAGGAGGTAGGTAGAGAAGGGAGCAGGCAGAGAAGTAGATCAGAATCCACATTACTGTGGATATTGTCAAGGGGCTGGTGAAGACTGGGAGATATAAGGGTTTCCTTAGGAAAGGCATCATATAAGTAAGGTATCGTAAGTTTGACCTTTTGCAACAAAATAGCTCAAGCCACTTTTCCCTACAGGCAGAGCTGAACAATACAGTTAGTATGGGACTATATCTCAAAGTCCAGAACCTGTTCAAACTGAGAACACAAGAACAAAAATAGTCAGCTTTGTAATTGGACCCACTTGCTTGGTGAGAAAGCTCTAAAAGAAACACAGATCCCGGGCATTTAGTGATAACTATAAAAAACTGCAGTAGAAGGTTTTTAATGAGAATAAGTGAGTTGTCACCTGGAACAACCCTATCTTGTCTATTTTTCTCAAATGGATACCAAGACAGTGTCCAGAAGTAATAAGACAGAAGTAAATATTACTCAGCTCTAGTGCAAAGTGGGGACAGTAATCACAGGAACAAAACTTGCAGACAATAGGGCACAGGTCTCACAAGACAGAGTTTGCACTATTTTTGTCCATTTTCAAACAGACTATTTCCTGTCCAGTTCTGTTTGCCTCTTGTGAGAGCCTACATCAACATCACCACATCAGTGGCTACAAATGAGGCAATTCCCTGTGTGTGTGGGGGGGGGGAGGGGGAAGCACAAGTAAGCTGTGGAAAACAGCCCTTAGACAAGCAACACTCACTGAGTCAGAGCTGATTGCTTGTTTTGATTGCCTTGTGATCACAAATCAACAGAAAGTTGCTCCACTGCCCTCTAAATCTGCCTTCCGGCCTCCCCTTGGTTTTACAGAGCTCCAGATGTGAGCCACGATTGATGTTGTTGAAGTTTAATTAGTGCTGTCTTCGTTTCGAGCAGCTGACTGACAGAATGGACTTCTCAAACGCTGTGTCTCATTAATCCAAAGAGTTTGATGTATTATTCAGATGTCAGAAGCCTTACTGAGATGGAGTGGACTAGGATGGTAGCTGGAAGGGATTTTTTGCTATTACTCACAAGCTGCTCTTACTAATGTAGCAGTGTGTTAGCAGTTTCCTTTCGAAATTGATAAGAGCCAAGGACAGATGCCTTGTGGCATAGCAACAATACAAAATTGTTCTCTTATCCTTCGTTGTAGCTTCTCAAGTCAGTAGCAGATAAAAGTCAGAACAAATTGGCTTTCTTCACAACCTCCCCAATAGCTTCCCACCCCTGAAGGAAAAGCACAATTATTTCTGCAGGAATGTTGTAAGTATATTTTCATATATTTTTGGCTTATCATGCCTATCAGATTGTAATCAAAGAGAATCAACAGCAGCAACCACAAAGCCAAGATAATAAAGCACCTTTGAAAACCACAACTCCATAATATTTCTTTCAAAGAGTATGCTAACTTTGAAAGAAAGTTGGATGTAAGGCTGAAAAGTCTAGTTTAAAGAGAGAAATTGTTTCTAACAAGTTTCAAAGTTGCTTTGTCTAGTTGTTGTGCAGTTAACTGTACTTCTCAGAGATGTCTTTGAGTAAGAGGACCTATGGCTTAGAAGATTTGTTAAAATCTCTTCTAGAAACTGAGCAAAATTTACAACTGAATATTAGACTATTGTGCAGATTTGACTATCCAAACGGCAGTATCAATGGTAATTAAAGAAACAAAAGCTTCCTTTCAGCTCTGCTAAAACTTACTCAGGTTCCTCCCAGAAGTCTGTTTTGATTGTACAGACAGACTGCAAATGGCTCTAGGATGGAAAAGAGGCAAAGAGCTTTCTGATTCCTTGTGCTAACAGCATGACGATTCTCCAATATTTCTATCCTGTCATAAGGGCAAGGCATTCTCCACTTACGTGCTCCAGGGATTGAAGATCATGGGGAAGTGCTGTGTCACACCCACTGTCAGCAAAGCAGGCCAGTGAACAGGTATTACATACCAGTGGAGTTTGTAAAGTGTCTTATATCTCTATCCAGCTTTCAGTAGCAATATGAGATTACTAGATCTAAGAAAACCTGTTAAAGCAAAAATGGCCATTCAAAGCTGTATCAGTGCATGGTACAGAGGTAAAAAGTTGGTTTAGCTGTGAAAAAGGAGTGCATACAACAGAGAGCAGCCATGCATATCTCCAGTGAAGAAGAATATCTAACCCCCTATCATCTTGCCAGAAAGTAGAGTTCTAGCTCAATGATATTCTTCAGACCTATCTGCCATGGAATTTTCTCTAATGAATGAAAGGAGAGTTCATCACAGGGAGAGACCTTTGCAAAAAAAAACCTCTGAAAGCTGCAAGTCTGTTATAAATTGGGCATTACCAATTATCCTTTTTCTCCTACTTTTCCTCTAAAGCTTTATTATTAATATAGGGGGGCAGGATAGGGCAGAGAGGGTTGAGACTCAGATTCTAAAAGATCAGGACCTTACAGCCTCCTTAGAGAGGCAGTTTTATTGTTGGAAGACAGAAGTAACTCTAACAGCTTTTCTTGGCAAAATTGCCTCAGCTCTGATGAATATAGGACATAGCTCTTTGCATCTAATTTTAAAATTCTGGAAAAAGTGGCCTATGTCTGCCATTGCTTTAGCAGAGGAAAAATGTGTGGGGGAGAGACAGAAAAAGAGACAGTGAAGTTTGCGGTTCTGTAGCTGAAAGATTCCAAAACATATAAGACGCAGAGACTATCAGGGCACAATTTCAACAGGGAATTTTTTAAGCATTTCCTAATGAAAAAAAATAATGTTTAGACTTCAGAAAACTCATGTGGAAATCTAATTTTTCACTGAAGAATCAGTATGTCAGACTGGCATCCTGAATCAAATAATCGGAGTGTGAAAAAGCGGGATTACTGCCACTCTTGACCTGATTTCAGTTAGAGAGTCATGTCTGATACCTGCATGATTGTGTGGTCCCAAACTGAGGCTGCTATCATAAGACTCTGCTTCCAGTTGCTTAGAAAATTGCCAGACTTTAGATGTTCAGGCTGAAACTTTCCACAAAGTATCTGCTTTAAGATGATTTTAGTATTTTTTTTCTCCAGTCAAAATAGTTTGATGATAGTTGAGGATAAAGCTCTTTCTTTGTCCATGTAAAACATTTTCTACCAATCTCTTCTTTGTAAATGTCTAGAATTCTCTTGTTGTGGATCACAAATGTGAAGTTTTGCCATTTGAAGAGGCTTTGTTGGCAAAGATATCTCTGTGCCTGTAAAAATCTACCCTACTATAGCAATGTAATAACTTCTGAGAACAACAGGAACTCAGAGATGCTCCATAGAGACTTTCTGGAGTTTACCAGCTAAACTCTCCGTAGATTGGGCCTGTATTGAACACATTGCAGCCTGGAGCTAAGCAGGATGTGGCTGCAGGTCAGAACAGGTACAGCCCATAGAGCTGAAAGCTCCCTTCCTCTCCCTCCAGCTGCTGGGCTTGGGCAATGTGGAAGAGGAAGTCATCGTATTTGAATGTGGCAGAGGAAGAAGGCAAACACTGATGGAAAAAGGTAAGAGCCAGCCAAGAAGCCTGAGAGTATTGGAAGACACTAAAATTAGAAACTGGAGTTAGGGAAAAGGAAAGCCCAGTAGACCTGAACCTAACGGAAAAACAGGGAGCTAGGGATGGAAGCAGGGGGCGGGGAGTGGGAATAAGCAGACTAGCGATGTAAAGCAAAGGGGGCTGGTAGGGCACCAAGACTGGCATTGAGAAACCTCTGGGGAGACACCGACCTCCTAAGGGTACGTGAGAGAGGTGGTATATCTCAGCCTGAGTAAGTGGGAAGGAGGAAGGCACAAAGAGCACTCAAGGAACCCAGGCAGAAAAGCTGCGACTGTAAGCCAGTGAGTCAGGCAACATGGGTCAATAAAGCTGAACTGAAAATGGAAAGAGAACACTTAGGGAGACAGGAAGGAAGAACTGGGACTGATGGGCACAGAATGAATGGGACTGGTGCAGACTTGGGTGAAAAAAGAGAAGCCAGTACCCAGAAGAGGATGGTATTTCTGTTGAGTTAGGAAAAGTTAGTCATAGCTTAGATTATGGCAGCTTCTAAGTAAGCTTTGTGACCTTCACAATATTATTTAAGATATTTGTAGAATTTGTATTTGTAAATGAATATTTAATTCCCCCCAAAACTCTGTCAAGTGTTACCACACTGATACCACCTGAGTCAACAACAGGTTTAAAACTTCAGGAATGCTGCATAGAGCTCAGTTACTTGACAACTGATAGAGAACATAAATTGCTTCTGTGTGACTCTTTCTTGCGTCTCATTAATGATGTATTACCTATGCCCTAACTCCATGGCTTTTATTCTGGCAATATTGCCATTGATCTTAAAAGGCTTTAAAATATAAAGATATGAAAGGTGAATACAATGCATTGTTTGTGTGGTCTGCAACTAAAACTGAGGTACATCAGTAAGGATGGTTGTAGCCCTGTGTGCCATTAAACACTGCAACACGAAGGACTTTTTGGGGGGTATGTGTGCACATAAAAACCCATGAGTCATAAATGCCAAAACAATCCAGAAATCTAATATATGAAATAAAACATCAAAACAAAAATAATCAACAACTCAGCCAAGAATCTCTGTGCATACAGAAAGAATCTGAACAAGCGGAGAAACTGGCTTTTTGTTTTGGTAATCACCAACCAATGCATGTGAAACATGGCCCTTTATAGTGTGAACTGCACTATACCTTCATGATAATCTTGGAAATAAATAGTGATTTAATATTATACTGCAAGAATGCCTTATGGCTAGACTGTGGTTGCTTGACATCAGTAGCTAACTTAAAATTGAAACAACTAAAGCTGTGCATCTATTGGACAGACAATGCTATCACAGTGAATAAACTGTAAACTATGCATAACAACCAGGTGCAGCAGCAAAAAGAGATCTTGCTTTTATTCTAGGCAAAGTGGATATGGTTTCAAAGTTCAGTTAAATACTCTAACTAGTGGTTTACTAATATGCTGAATAAATTTGTGCCCCATGTGAAAACATAATTACCATCATATCCAATTATACAATGGTTAGTATTCTCTATTAGAAATTGCTTTCTAATTTAAGTGAAGTGATTCCTTCATGTAAGAAACCAGTGATTTGTCATGCAGTGTGTGAAAGTAATGTATGCACAGACTGATTACACCGATCTTAATGCCTTCAAAGAACTGACTGCTGAAGTTGCAAGTTAAAAGCTTTTGAATGGTGAGCAGGCAAAAGGGGGTTAGTCATCAGTCATTCTGAAGCACACATCGCTCACCACTAACTTCTTGTGCTGGCAACAGGAATCTGCAATTAAGCACATAACTTAGCATTTTTTTTTCTAAAACAGAGGTCAACATGCAATGCATTTCACAGACAAGTGTGTGGTCATCCCTTACAAGCAGGAGGTTTTCTGAAGTAAAAACAAAAGTATTAACTTGTTTTGCTCCATTGGCGAAAAACAAATAATTTGTTCTGGACCACACACTGAATTAATCATGTTTTGGATACACTGCACGCTGAGAATCTTGTTCCACTTTTTGTTCTGATTTTTAGAAATGATAGTCCTGGATGTTCTCATATTGTCTCGGAAAGTCAGATCTGAGAAATCCTGCTCTCAAGGTGAGGCTTCACCCCAAATTTTGTTGTGTGAATTACATTCAGAATAAAGGTTAATTCCCAGGTAATGTGCTCTATTATTACTAGTATTTGCTTAATTTAGAGTCTTGGGTAATACTTCCTAATAAAACAAAACAAAAAAAAAAAGACATAATTCTGATTTTTAGAAACAAGAGAACAACTGATGAACAAGTGTTTTTAGAGGAAAAATTTCAGTATTAGGATATTAATTCCTGAAACTATACATTCCTGAAATAAAGGAGTTCATCTGACAGGTATTTGAAATGTTCTGACTTGCATTTTTGTTTAGATTTTGTTTTTTTATTTTGGATAACTTATATTAAAACTCTTATTTAGGAAGAAAGTATACAATAATTACTTAATAATAAGTAGCAAAAGAAAATATTAAACCCTGAGTATGTATTGAATTTCATTAAAGATTCTCTCTCCTCTATGGCTGCTAAACCTTTGTGGAACCAAACAACCAAAAAAAAAAAAAAAAGAAAAAAAAAGAAAAAAAAAAGAAAAAGAAAAGAAAAAAGAAAAAAAAAAAGAAAGAAAAAAGAAAGAAAAGAAAACACAGCACAAAGACCACCACCTTGCACATTACATTTGCATACTTTTGGCAATTTGGATTATTCACAATGATGGTGAAGAAAAGATCACCTACCTTCACAGATCCATTCTCATAGTCAGATCCTTGCAGCAGATGTAGAAAAGACACTATGAAAATATTCACAGTTGCCCACGGTTGGTACATTCTGATGTTTAAGATCCACAGGTTACTATGCAGTTGTCATACAGCTGGAGGCGTCTGTTTTGAAATGCATTTCTCTATCACCAATTCAAAAAAGAAAGCTTCCAGAATTTCTGCTATAAACTCACAAAGAATTCCGGTGTATGAGAGTAAGTATCTAGCTCTTTACTGTTCAAAACAATTAAAATTCATCTAGCGAATGTCATTTCTTAGAGTAGCTTTTAGATATACTTGAAAGAAAATCATGATAAGGGTTTATATAGATATATATCTGCATGCATACACATACAACCTCACAAGTAATCAGGTATGGATTCCAGTTAATATAGTTGACATATCTTCCATCAGGACACAAGGAGGTATTCAAAATCCATCTGTGATCCAGAAAATTGAAAAGATCTGCTCTATTTTGTGCTCCGCGTTACAGCAGCCTGTTAAGACAGTAGTGTAATGGCCAATGTTTTGAGCGAGAGAGCTGTAATCCAACTCTGTATTAAAACTTTTTTCACAGCCTTCATGGAAGCTTGCAGAAGCATGTGTCTTAAATCTGATACAGACTCTGGCAGTAACACAGTCAAATTTTGGCTCTAATCCCATTTTCTCCCTACCAATAGCATAGCAGTTTTTAAACTAACTGATGCAATCTGTACTCCCATTATTTTAAAGAAGATTACCTGAAACATGAAACTTCAGCACACGTTCTTACACAGCTCACACATTTTAAGTTACTTCTTAAAAAAAGGGAGGGAGAGAAAGGAAAAGAGAAAGAAGGAGAAAGATCATTTTCTTTATGGCAATAAAGCCATATGACTTCTATCTTCTGTTGCATGGGGTTTTCTGGATAGATTTTACAAAGCGGAGTTGAAAACCGTCCTTAACACCAAAAAGGATTTTGTTTTTAATGAAAATTCCTGAAGCTGCAGATATAAAAAAAAGAAAAAGTCTGTTTTTATCACAGCAAAACAGAATTATTTCTGCAGCAAACTAGAAAGACCTGGATGCATTTTCTCTGTGCATTTTCACAGTTTAAAACCAACATGGAAATTTAACACTTGCAATTATAACATAGACAAAGGCTTTGCTAATTATGCATGTTTAATATATATTGCTGTCCTCATATAACATGTTATATTCACGACTGACTCTCTTACATCTTTGGGTTTGCAAAATCAGAAACTATAGCTGTTAACATGAAACAGGCAGCCACTTACCTAATAATTTCAGATCACTGGTTTCCTACCTTCAACTTCCAAGCAGTTGTTCTCTTAGTTACATTTCTGTAGCTATCATTAGCTTGCATAATTTCTTCTTCAGTATTCATCACAAATGGACATCAGAGAGAAAATTATTCAAATCTAGTCATTCCAGCTTTTGCCATTTTACTGAGCCATCATGTTCTAAAAGCATGTGATGTATGTAACTATATTATTTGTTAGCATAGTCTTTTGCCACCTGTTTTCTGGAAGCAAGCTATTCCCCCTTTCTTCTAGCTGGTGGCTTCCTTCCTCTCCCACCCTGCTCTAGTTTGTACAAGGACAGCAGGGATTTCACCTCTCTGAATTGGGTGTGAAATAGCTCCTCTTTTCTGTGTACTTGCTTCTCTCAGTCACACCTTCCCCATAGCCGTGTTGCCAGTGGAATTTGTGCAGTTTCCCAGGTCCCACAGCTGGAAGGCTCATTCTGTGACAATTACTATAGTTTCCCATTAAATTACAGGAACTATCTATTTAATCATTTTAAATTAACATATTATCTAATGCTTATGTATGGTCACCTTAACCTCATTTAATTTCTCCGTTTCCCTTCTGATACCGATATCCATGTCATTGCAGGAACTGAAACCCTGCTGAACTAAATGAATACTCTTTAGCTTTGCGTGCACTGCTTTAGCATAAAGGTCCAAACAAAATTTTTACGATGGTCCCAGGGCTACACGATAATAATAATTTTCTACTGACCTGAAGTTAACTTGGGGAGTATCTGCCCAATAAACAATCCTCATAAATCTCTCTTTTATGCAGAGATTTATGAGGATTGTTCAACTGAAACACAGACTCAGGTTTACAAAACAGGCAAGGGGTGATACCCTCACACCCTGCAGCCTAGTGACTCGGATGCTTTTACAGGTCCACAGCACAGTTCAAGGCTGAGCTGCCCTGCGTCTCTGGGAGAGTTAATACGAAAGTCCACGTTTTCTTCAGCCAGAACAGGCTCCCAGAGGAAAGGCTTCCTGCCGCTATCGGCCGATCTGCTTCTGTCCCTCTCACGAGCATCACCATTCCACTTCATAAGCTGGGAGAAGCAAGGAAAAAAACAGATACATCACAGAAGTTTTTAAACACCAGCTATGGAATTTCTCCCTTCAGCTCAGTAAGTTTTTAACTAGTTATACTAAGCAAAACAGTTTCAGGGGAGAGCGAAAAGCACCTGTGGTGGTACATTTTACACATCAGTAACGAAGGCACATTTCTGAGAATAGGAGTATAGCTCAGGTCCTTGCTCTAAATGGAGACAGAAAGCAATTCAAACCCGAGGACTGTCATATCCTCAACCTCAAGATGATGGTGATGATGGCCTTGCTGCCCTCGCGGGATCTGCAAAACGTACTTGAGGCACTCTTGGCAATCTAGCACTAGAAAAGCAAGAGTGTTTGTTTTGGGAAGGTCGAGGAGAAATTCCTCATTGATTTTTTTTTAGTTCATCACTGCTATTTACTGAAATCAACCCCAAATCACGAATACATTTGGAAAAAACAAACCTACAACTTTCTGGAAGTAAACTAATCATCAGAAAAATCCACCCACCTCTGCTTCATTGGGCTTTTTGGCAGGAATACTGAACTGAATCTCTGGCACTGAATCAAATCCATTTACAAGAGCAAGTTAAATGCTGCAGACAAAAGAGAAAAAATATTTAGTCTTTCCCTTAGGGCTCAAACAAAAAGGCTAGTAAAGAAGGAAAAAAAAAAAAAAAAAAAAAAAAAAAAAAAACCTCTTGTTGACTGCAGTGGACTTTCAATCTAGCCCAAAGCTGTTAATGAAAGCAAACGTTAAGCAAGAGGAATCAACTGACAGGAAAGCATAGCAACTGTGATGATGGACTTCAAGAAACAGCTTGCTTTCACAATCTGCACCACTGTCCCCATCTCTTTCCTTACCCCTCCTGTCTCTCCCCTCGTATTCTGGATATGAATAGGTGTTTTCTCCAGCACCATCTCAGCCCTGCTCCTCACCCAGCTTCCTTATCATTTTTCCTGTCTAATGCTGCACTGAGAACAATTTAAATACTTTAAGGATAAAGCTGAAAACTCAGGAGTATGTTGAGATTATACTACAGGCTGCCTGCAACAGCAGCAGAACAGACTTGTTGCCCAATCAGATGCCTTCTAGAACCATGTCCTATGTTTTCATATATGATAACAAATGAGCAATATTTGAATTCTAATTTCTTGTTTTATCTCAGTTTGCTGTTGCAGAATACCATGCATATGCATGTCTGATTGGTATTTTTTTTCTAAATCTGCTACTGTAAAAAAATAAGGCATTTAAATCATCTGACTATTTACATCACTACTTTTGTAGACACAGCTCTGTGGATATCAGTAAGGCTAAGGTACTCTTAAATTAACAAATAGCTCATAACTGTGTCACCTTTGAGTGAATAGCTTATAGATTAATATTGCAGGAACCATTTAATACATTAAAAATTATTTTAATTAATCTTTCTCAAATACTGATCAACATACTCATATGCTGTTTCTATGATGGAAAAGAACACATAAAAGACACAGAAGTCGGCAGATATCACTGTGAATAGATTAATCGCATTTGCTTCATTCTTTCCACTAATTTGTAAGACAGAACATGAAGACCAGGTACAGCTACTTTACCAGAATTGCTTGCCATGTTGTATTGCAGATTCTTTAATTGAACTTCCCAACAAACAAGAGAAAAAAGGTTTGCACTGATGAATGGAATGGAAAAAATAACACCATATTTAGTTTGTACATTTCTTGCATGCACACACACACACAAAGAACAGAGGAATTTCTTGACAATAGTGAATAACTCATATTTTTCAAGCTGGAGTTCCTTTAGATAAGACAGTAAGTTCCTCTGGTTATCTGAAAATAACTTATACTCAAAGATAGTGCTATAATAGTGACCAGTGTCACTATTTACCAGATAAAAGTAAAAGGGAAACACTGCAAACAAAAAACATCTTCATCTGGAGACACATAACAAAACACAAAGAGAAGATATGTCAGACCTTTAACACAAGTGCAAGCCATAAATCAGTTGGACTACTCAGATCATGGAAGGTTCATGAGGATATGCCCTAAATTCACTTCAGTTAAACTGATTAATCTCAGATTGAAAAACTAAAATTGGAGATCAATAAAGGCAATTAATTGCTTTTACTCTCAGTTAATGTATTATTTCCTCACCTAATTTGCATTTGAGAACTCTGCACAAAAATAAATAAATAAATAAATAAATAAATAAATAAATAAATAAGATATTCAGAAAACTAACACAATTCCAAACTAAGGTCATTAAGTATCTGTAAGATAATTCTATGAGGGGATTTGTACATTCTCTCTAAATAATCCACACACAGAAGAACTTTTGTTTTCTTGAAAATTACATGGAAAAAGAAAAATTGTGTCAATTATCTCAAATATTGCAAACAAGGATCTAATTTAGACTTAACAGGCTACTTATGACACAGCAATTATATGGCAATTTGAGGTTAATCATTTAACACATGGACACATAATTACTAACTTAAAAAATATTTTTAAAGTAAAGTAAGTATAGTATAGCTACTGGAACCAGAAATTTCTGTCAAACAGCAGAATGTTTGAAAAAATATTAAGTGCTGAGCTGGACTGATTATTAATCAGATTAACTTATAAAAGTATGCCAAACTGAACAGCCACCTTCTGCTGAATCTGTGCTAGTGGAGTGATGGGAGCTTTGGGGAACCACAAACCACCCAGCTCCAGAATCAGCCCCCCGGGCAGACTGTCACTTCACCTCACAAGTTTACACTTAAGCTACCCTTAAATCAGATAGCCAGCTATGTTGCCTACTTGCTGCAGGAACTTTGAGCTCAGTGCAGAGTGAAAAACCTGCCTGAGAAGTGGGATAAATAGCTGGATGTTGTGTCTCTGCTGTGCTCCAGGCTGTGGTGGCTAAACTGCTATCAATATCCAATCTAGCTAGACTGAAGCTCACTAGGGAATGTCTACACAAGCTGCAAACACACCCTTGGCTGAAGGGCAGACATACTCCTAGCTTTAAAATATATGAACCACATTACACATCAGTTCAATTCTCCATCATGCCACACTGAGGCAGAGCTCAAAGCAGGGACACTGTTGCTAATTGTATGCAACAGAAGGAGAGCTGTCAACAAAAGGCGGATAAAAATCACAAACATTTTTGGTTGAACTTTTGAGTGATGAATGCACCTTTGAACTGCTCTGTCTTTGAAAGACTACTCCAACCTCGTGGAGAGCATAGCTGCTTTATTACTCTTTTCTAGTTCATATTGGTAATTCTTAGTGCTGGGAGAAATGGAAATCTATTGAGATGGTTGCTGTGCTGAAGGACAGCTTCAGCATCTCAGAGCTAGACTAAGTATGAAGAAATTGGTGTTTCATAACAGGGCTTCCTGTGTTTCTCTGTGTGCGTATAACTCAACTTTTAAGGGACCTAATCCCCATGGCCCCTAATCAAGAGAGCAGGACCTATCTCTAGATTCCTGCTAACCAACAGATCTACAACAATGGGAGCTCTGTATCTGCTTGTCTTCACATCCATCTGTATTTACATCATTGTTAATGAGGCCACAACTGGAAAGGTAATCAAACTTTAATTACAGAGGCATGTAATGGCTTTCACAACCCTTTATTTTGCTTGTCACTTTTCTAAATCCTCACTTTCTTTCTACAAAGAAATGAGGCAAGCTAAATAGCAAGACAAAAGACTTCACAAGTTTTCTGAGAGGAATGACATAAAGGCAAAAAAAAAAGAGAAAGACACACAGACAGACAGAAAAGAAAGGAAGGGAGGGAGGGAGGGAGGAAGGAGAAAGACATCATCCTTGACACCTAACTGGACTCTAAAACACTGGCTGCTGATAAAGAACTAAGTATGCCGAAGGATCGCTACATGTTCAAGGGGGATATCTGAAACAGCTCACAAACACAGCCATGAAGGAAGCAGGTACCAAGAGTATGGCTTCAAAGTCAATAGTTTAATGCCTACATTTAATCTGGCACTTCATAACCCATTACTGTATAATAGGCAAGGGAGGCATAACTGCAAAGCACAATGAGTATCCAGACTGCTGAATTCTGAAAGTATTGAGAGCAAAACAGATGAACTCTTGGACTCTTGTCAAGGAGGAAATGATAACAATAGGTCCTCATTTGCTTAAGTATACACAGCACTGTTGCTAAATCACCCTGGGACTTAAGGCTATATGCAGCTTGCACCAACTCGTGTACCTGAATAGACATTTATTGTATCACATCAAACTTGTAATTTCTCAGAAGAAAAATGTGGCTGCAGATGGCATCAATATCCTTAACCTTGCAATCTGTGAGTGAAGTCTTGAGCAAGTTAAAGAACCTTCTCTGTTCTTCCTATATACCAGGAAGACTTCTGCAGTCTTGCTGCTAAGGACAAGGTAGGGCCAGTTGGCAATTACTCTTCAGTCAGAACAAAATGTTAGGTATTTCCGCAGCAAACAGCAACAACACAGCTTGCACTCTGATGTTCTTTTAATGTTTCAATTTGTTTATCCAGTTCTGTAGAGTCCTATAGCAATATAACTCAAGTGGCTGTGGGACAGACAGTGGCAGCAGAGCAGCTACAGGACATTACGAAGATCTGATATGTCATTCTTGTGACTACAGTAGCATCATAAAACATCCATTAAATGAAAGGATATTCACATAATCTAGGAACTGTTGCATTTTCAGAGCTGAAAATAACAAAAACATACTACAGGCCTTCTCAGTGAAAACTGAATTAATGCAGGGATATTTTCTGAAGTGGTCCTTACTGTAAGAACATCATCAAAGCTCCTGCATAAGCTCACCTAAATCATCAAAACACTTCTTTGAAGTAGATAGGCTTTGAAATAGAAGTGGAAGATGAAAGACTGAAAATTTCATTTTTGCATTTTAAACATCAGCCTAGCTTCCACCAAAATAAGCAAGCATTCAGTAAGACTGTAAGTATGACTTAATCCATCACAGTAGGACCACAGAAGAAAACCTAGTCTCTCAACTGATCATATTTACCTAAAAATTTTGCCATTTAATCATATCTAGCCTATTCAAAAATATCTTTCATTAAAAGTAATACAGAATGCCTCAAGTTCATCTGCCTGGCCAAGTTCCAGGGCTCACACACTTCTTACTTTCTAATTCTAGTGTCCTCCTGGGGAGATGAGGCCTTGGGATAAACAAACAGCCATCTGGAACACTTTTGTGGCCCAGGCTCAAACTCTTGACCCAGTGCATATGGGCAAAGTACCCTGTGACAATATCCTGCTTCTCCAAGCCATTGAGGAACTTCTTGAGAAGTGTTAGCAGGGCCTGAGCCAGAAACACAAAATAGCTTAAAGCTGCCTGTATTCACCTTCCTGTCTCTTCCTGTCATCATCAAAAGCACTGAAGTTTTTTCCAGGGCCTTTCAGCATTAAAAATTCAATAGAACATTTGGCATCCCCCAGCATTTCGCCAGAACTGTGACACCGCTCTCAGTGGAGTCATTTTCACAAGGAAAGGCAACTAATAGATGAGAGAGAACATGCAGAGACCAACAAACAAAGGAATTCGAAGCGACCAAATTTCGTTATGGTGCCTGAACAAAAGAAACCACATTGTGATAGGTATGAGAGCAAGAGGCTAACTATAGAAGGGTGCATTTACACACCTGTTTTTTGAAAGTAATTTCCTCACTTCTCCCCTGAAGCAACATCCACAGAGCAATATATGCTGTATGAAAAATGGCCTCAAACCAACTACAAGGATCATTGACCTTGCAGAGAATTGACCCTGAGAGAAAGCACAGAGAGGTTTACAATGACAGCAAAGTCCTGAGAGTTAATTCAGGCCTTATATCTATTTGAGGACAATTTACAGTAACAATTTGGTAATCTGAAAAGAATATCCATATAGTACAAGCTAAAATTTGGAGATGGCATGTTTACTATTTATGTTTGGTTTTACTGCTTTAACATTCACAAACCCTAAGCCAATAAAAGGGTAAATCAGCTCCCTGACATCAGCAGGTGATAATTAATGATCTCTCTCTTGTGGATGTTTAGAGAAGTAAATGTATACTATAAAGTGTGTATATTACAAAGTACAGCTCTGGCTCTAATGGATGAATTTTTCACACTTAAAACACAAAAACACTAGTGTGCTTTTCCAAGAAATCCAACTTCCAATCTTTATTACATCCTATTGCTATCAATAATACATACTAACATAAACAAAATTTGTCACTCTCACCCTGCATTTTCTGTAGAAATCACAATAAAATATGGGCTGCCTAACAGGCTTTTGTAAGGAGCTTTCATGCCCAAGATCTGTTTGCCTGTGCATTAAGACCCAACGAATATCATCATCTGGTCAGTGACCTATATGAAACAAGCTACTTGTCTTAAATGCACAGCCAGAGCAGACATCAGGGTTCGTAACACCAGGTGCCACCAATGCTTCTCCAACGGACAAGAGTCCTGAAGAAGCACAGAAGACACCCTGGGTTGCGTTCACCTTTGAGCCTGCTGCTCTCAGACTCCACGCAAACCTGCCAAACCAGAAATGCAAATCTGCACTTCTGGTGCAGATCAGATTGCGGCCTGCTCTTCCCTTCATTTGACACTGAGTGTTCAGTTAATGCAGAAAGCCTGATGCATCACCCACCATTCGTGGTGTTGGGGGGTATAAGAATCCAGCTGACCATATATACCATAAGGTTTTACAATGAGTATTTCATAAAATCAGGACGATTCTGAGATTTAACCTCAGATCTCCTTATCCATCTGAGAATTACTCTGTTGGTGGTATTTGATGAATATACCAGTAACTTTAGCCTCTGTCACTGTCTTTTGGCCAAGCTATTGATAACAAAATCCTCTAGGGTCAGGAGGATTTTCAAGGAATGGCAAGTAAATCTCTGCTGTTTAAAAAAAAAAAAAAAAAAAAAAAAAAAAAAAGGAGGGGTAAAGACAAGTACCAAGTAAAATAATGACATATTCTTAAATTCACATCAACTGCTAAGGTAAATCTCACATGCACTGGAGAAATTTTCATAAAATAATTTATAAAATAAATAGTGAACACTATTTAGATTTTGAAACAATGTTTATTTAAAAAAAAAATCCAAAGAAAACAGGCAGACATGAGTCCTAAGGAAACTGAAACTTAATATCTAAAAAACTTCTTGAAATCTATAATTGCTGTAACAGGTTAGAAAAACATAATTGGTTTAATATCAAATATTGAAGGCATTTTAAAATACTGCAGAAAATAACTGATCCCTTTTTTGTACCTAAATCTTCAACTCTTGTTCCTTTGCGTTGTGATGTCTTCAGCTGGACAGCACACTCTTCGGGACAAGACCAAGACTTATCTGAGAGATGTCAAATCTTAGACAGCTGAAAACCTAGCAAAATATTTTTAGATTTTCCAAAAGTAATTGTCATTGCTCTATAAAAGACACTAAGCAGGTTTTAACACACAGTATGAATAGCCACCCTTTATTTCTTTTTTCTGTTCTGTAGTAGTGAAAACATTTTAGGTTAATATCAGCAAATCAGTTCAACTCTTCCACAGACCCCTGATGGTGTTCTCCTTTCCATAGAAACCAGGGTACAGGAAGAAAGGAGTCCCATATACATCTGTCTCACAACGACAGAGCTGGGACATGACTAGGACACATCTGAACCTAAAAACTGGAAACATTCCCAGGCTTAGTAGTACAAACGTAGCCTCTCAACTACATTGTCTCCCACAGGCTTCTATAGTCACTTCATTTTTTTTTTTTTTTTTTCTGTCTTAAAAAGAACATTTCTGATTCCAGGCCTGGAATGCCTCTCTGGTCTGGTCTCAGGCTTGGAATTTTGCAAGCCCACCAGCAATCTTCTCAGGATTGACTGGCAACTGAGGATACCTCTGCATTGTTAAATCCCAAAGAGAGGCAGGCAGAGACTTTGAGTACTGGACCTCTGCTTCTTCACCCTAGTGCACGGTTCAAGGGAGGACCTTCTTTCCTGGCCCTGCTTAGGACCACTCCAGTTAGCTCACTCCAAGACACCTAGGCATGTTTCTGGTGACAGTTCATTTCAGAAGTCTATCAATAAATACAACTGTAGCAAGGGGATTCACTGATTCCCCTCACTCAGAGCTTTTTGATAGACTTCAAGCCAGCTTTGCACCTTCAAACATGCACCTTCACATACACCTTCAAACAGTGTCTTCCTGCCATGCCCCTAAACATGCTGCATACATCCTCGGCTTCATGCTAAAAGGATAATCATCATATAATAATTAAGCCATTAATAATAATGATGTTAAAAATGTCATTAAAAAGGGATAATTGTTACAAAGCCACAGGAACATCACACGGAGCTTAAAAGACATGCTGCCTATCTAAATACTACATAGCCAGGATTCGGCAGATCTACTTCTAAATTCTAGCTTGAAAGGTTGGCCTGAAACAGTGTGGATGTAAGTCTCTTGGCCTCAGGAAGAGAGCTTTTTGTTCTTTATCCAGCAGTCACAAGTAGTCCAAGAGATTAGCTGAGGCTTAGAAAAGGTATGCTATTAAAAACGTTTTGTGCAGATCTGCATCTTCTTCTCTATGCTCTATGATCTGAGCAACACTGACAGTCCTACTTTTTAGTTGTCTTCTGCCATACTGAGGGATCAAAGCAAATACAGCAAAAACATTTCAACAGATAATTACTTGTGAATCTTTCCACTACACTGGACTCTGTGTGAAGACTCTCTCTCCAGCATGCGTATCAACCTACCCATTATTGTTCTGAATATGATAGAGGGATTCAAGAAAACAGGAAAAGGAACATAGCAAAAGAGGTGATAAAGCAGAAAGAGGGTAAGAAGATTCTGACAGGATGTAGATTAATCAAGACTCACAGTAGGCCAGGATGTCTACTTTGCTTCCTGAAAACATAGTATATGTCCCCATGATAGTCTCACCAGACGATATGCAGGTAATATTCAAGACAAACTCACATGGAGAGCAGTTAGTATCTTAATTACAGTCCTATTATTATTGTTCTATTATAGAATTTTTGAAAAGACTTTATCCTGGGCAACTTAAATTTTCAGAATTGCACAAGATTTAAAAGGAATGATCAGCCCAGGTGAAACTCTATTCCTGCTGAAGTCAATAGAAAGATCCCCTTTCCAATCCAGACTTTGCAATTAATGCAGAGAGTGAGGGACTGATGTTTATCATGAAATGCAAGAAAACAACATCTAGCAATCAGCAAAAGTACAAGCATTTTAGACTCTTTCTGAACCATAAATTCTGAGAGCCTGTTCTTAAATTTACGCATTAAAAGGGAGATGTAGGGAGGTGTAAGGAAGATGATGAGCCCACAGTTACTACAACAATGATGTTAACAACTCTCATTTGCAGTCTTATCAAGAAATAATTCTGAGGTTACAATTATTAGGGCAGATTTACCTTGTTCTCAAACTGAACAGTCATCACATATTGTGTGATGAAGTCCTACTTTTTCTTTAGCATCATCAGGAACTTTGAATAAAACAGATATTTAAATATGAAAAGAAGTGTTAAGAACTGAGTTGCACACTCTGAAATCAGTACATTATTTCAAAACATTATTTAAATTGATTTTACTCAGAAATATTTTTACTTCTCTAAAATCACTTTAAAATCCTTACAGGAATTCTTTCTTTCTCAAATACACACAGAGTCTCTCCTTCTCAACATCCAGCCAAAATGTTTATAAAGTGAAAAAGGCTATTTTTCCTTCCACCTTCGAGTTAGCTCTGTGCATTTAGCATGTTCTCAAATACTGGATATGAAGGATGGTCCAAAATCTTCTGTTGCTGCATAGACTGTGGATAAAAAGTGGCTGAGGAACTCTAATATACAATAAACTGTGTCCAGTTCTGGGCTCCCCAGTACAAGAGAGACATGGAGCCACTGGAGAGAGTCCAGCGTAGGGCTACAACGATGATCAGAGGGCTGGAGCACCTGCCCTGTGGGGAACGGCTGCGAGAGCTGGGCCTCTTCAGCCTGGGGAAGAGAAGACTGGGGGGGGATCTGATCAATGTGTACAAGTACCTGAAGGGAGGGCGTCAAGGGAACGGGGACAAACTCTTTTCAGTTGTCCCATGTGACAGGACAAGAGGCAATGGGCAGAAATTGAAGCACAGGAAGTTCCACCTGAACGTGAGGGGAATTTCTTCCCTGTGAGAGTGACGGAGCACCGGACCAGGTTGCCCAGAGAGGTTGTGGAGTCTCCTTCTCCGGAGATCTTCAAGGCCTGCCTGGATGCAACCCTGTCTAACATGCTCTAGGTGACCCTGCTGAGCAGGGAGGTTGGACTAGATGATCTCCCAAGGTCCCTTCCAACCTTACTGATTCTATGATTCTATGATAAATAAATAAAAGGCAGGGGGGAGTGAGAACAGGAGATGAAGAAAAAAGTTTGTAGAAGGTAAATAGTCCTGTTCAAATAAGGCCTTTATAATCTTATGGCATACATTTCATTATCACTGTGGAACCATCCCATGAGGTCCTCACTGTCATATCAGCATCATTTAGGCCTTGAGTACTATTTTCCAGGGTGACATATATGATTTTAAATGAAGTAATCTGCAGTTTGCATATATCAACAATGTTCTTTAATAAGGAACATATGTACTTCCTGCATAATTTACTTTCCTTGGTCCCTCCAGAGAATTCTGATTGAGACATCACTAGTACCAGATTGCCAAAAAATTGAGCTTCTGACTTTATATGGAATCATTTTTCCTCCCTCACTCTTCTAAAGGATGGATAGAAACAGCAGTTATTAACCACACTGCATATAAATACAAACATAGCTCCTATGCCCTGTTGCTGCTCTGTCAATTTCTGGCTTCATGTTGAATGGTGGAGCTTTGACTACAGCCTGCAACATTTGCATCCATTTACAATACCGCAAAAAACCCTAGCTATGTAAACCTAGATTCTATATGTAAAATACTTTGCTATTTACACATAGAACACTTACAAAAGAGTTGCAGAGTAGCATCAAAGACAATCACATAAATGTTCATGGGTGATTTTCTGATACTTTACCAGTGCAATTATTTTTTGTACGTCAAGAAATATAAGTTTTGAAAGACAGGATACATCTTAAATTTCCTTAACTTATAAATACAGCCAAATCAGATAAGAAATATTTTCCATTGCTAACTGGGGCCAAGAATGCTAACCAAGTCTAACAGTACAGTTCATAAGGGTCTCACTGAAAACAGCAGTTCTAAAATGTGGTTTGATTAGGTTGTCTAAACATTTGTAAAACACAACTAAACACAGGGAACACTATCTGGAAAGGCTAGCTTTCATGTGTAATTGTAGTTTTTTCATAAACTATGATTTTTGTTGACTACTGTATTTAATCTGCTGTGGGCATGTTTCCCTTCCCCCCATGCTGAGGATTGAGCAATTAATTGCTAGTATCTTGAGCCCCACAGTGTAGTCCAATTAAATTACAACATATGTATTTGAATACTGATTATTGCTGCTTCATTTTGGTTCGAAGTACTGAAAAGATTTATGGTTTGTTCCATATGTCTTAGGAAGGGAATTAGGGTTACAGGCATGAACAGGCAGAAGAGATAAAAATGTCCCTGTGTTCTTCTAATCATCCGCTTACTACATCAGACCAAAGCTGTTATGAAGATGCTACTTACTTTTATGCATGTGTGGGTATGGAAAAGGACTGCAGATATCTTTACCTCAACCACATATTGCCCCACTATCCTCTCTTAAACAAGTAGAGTCAGAAATGACATAGAAATTCTCTATCATGATCTGGTTTCCACTCTCAGGGATATCAGAAGGCTTAGAGCACTGCAACCTAAATGGGTGTTGGTTTTATAGTGGGCTGTGTGAACCACACAGCCATAATTCACAGTTGAAATCACCATCCGCGTGCGTGGCTGGTCTTTGTGAAAGAGCAGGAGCACCAAAACGTCGAGTGCCACAATACAACACAGAAGCGTTTTGCTAGGAAGTGCACTGACAAGGGCAAAGCTTTTCTTCTCCACGTTGCTCTCCATGGGTGGTCCATCGCAGCCCCATAACAGCATGCAGGCATGGAGGTCTGCTGAGATAAAGGGGTATAGAGATTTTCATCCTAAATCAGTTCCAGTATGTGGTAAAACAGATCTGACAGGTGATGCAGAACCTGTAAATAATTGTCTTCTAATATAAACCTGTGCTTTGGGCATTTTTGTTTAAAACATATTAGTATCAATAGTATGTGAAAAAAGACTGAAGAGGAAATGAAAGCAGATGGTGAGCTGTCATTTCACTGACACATTGGTCTGCTCAGTCACAGACTTTTGTTATTTTTGTTAAGAGAAAGATCTTAGGTATTTGCAAATCTTGTCATCTTGTCTTTTGCAAGAATGTCATTTCCGGAGAGCTTCAGGGAGAATTCAGTAAAAAAACTTACCAATATACCCACTGCCAGGCCAGGTTTGGTGTGAAAAAAATGCACATCCTCATTGAAATTGTCAGATAAAAAACCCTAAGGTTAGTATACAGAGTTTTAATAAGCTTATAGAGAGCTTCACTGCACTGAACTGGGCTGAGCTACTTCAGGCATTTGGACAGTGAGCTGTTCAGACACAGATGGCCTCTTTGGTTAATGTTTACAAGCCCCTAGGTACAGCTGCCATCTGAGTGATGGGTAGTAACACCACATTTACTGAGGGGTCTTTTCTCCTGGCTTCCAGCATCACAGATACAAATGAAGCAGTGTAACAGACTGAGGGAATTCTTAATGCTATCTTACAACTTACTTGAAGTAAGCAAGATACTTTTTGATCATGACCAACTTCCTCAGGAGAATCTAGCACCTCCATCAAAGGTAGAGTTAAGGGTACAGTTGTGTGTGTGTTGGGGTGGGGGGGATGTATGTGTAGGCCCTGTTAGAGAACTGCCGCTCTGTATGTGCTATTTCTTCTCATGTTTTCCTCTGTATATGTTTGCACACCTGTTTGCACATGCTGAATAAGTATTGTGGAACAAGTCTAAAATCAGTATTTCCAGCTTGGGATGCAGGGAAGCTAGCAATCTGGTGCATCAAAAATCTGAAGTCTGACTCGAAACTCCTTTCACTGACCTCAATCACATCATATCAAAGGGGATTACTAGTACCTAGGGTGGGATTCATCTCATCTAACTTTAAACATCTACTATACAGAAGTTTATATCTAATCTTGTCACTCTAAACTCCCTTTGTAGTCAGTGGAGAAAGACAGGCACTTTCAGGATGCTATTTATCTGACCAAACACACACATCTGCTTTGGAAAGGAGATGACCATGTGCTAGAGATCCTACTGACCCTCCACTGACTCTAAGGTGAGCCTAGGGTAACCAGGTCAGGTATAGACAGATTCCTTTCTTTAGTGTTAAAAGCGACTCCTTCAGACTTATAGCAATGTAGTAAAATCAGAGTGTTTTTCAGTTTTATTTTTCTTCTGCTTCTCTTAAACTGCCTAGGAAATGTCATTCTCTTAGAAATACTTTAAATTATTTTGCCACATAACCAAACAGATCGCTTATCTGCTTATTATGGAATTCACAAAGTAGCTCATCTGGGTTTGTTGCTTCATCTGAATTTAAGTATTTTAACCACATGTCCTTCTTTTCCCAAGGTGAAATGAAGTCTTCCAAAATTTTTTTGCAAGTCCCTTAGGATTTTAAACATATTTTCTGTCCCTTAAATAATTTCAAATAAATCTCTTTTTTACCTTTGTTTTGAATGTGTATATATATATATACGCATGCATATATATCCACATATATATATATATGTATACCAAAAGCACACATAAATCTCTTTGGGGTGGAAGTGTTTAAATCTGCTTTGTTTTTCCTTATCATAGATATTTATCAGTTTCCTTCCCTGACTTTAAAACATAATTGCCAAAACTCTATGTATGTACTTTATTACTCTCCTTACAGTAATTCCACTGCATTACTGTCAGAGCTTGCTTGGTTTGCTCGACTAGGAGCATATTTTCCCCTACCAATACTGATTCCTTTCTTTGGGAAATGCTCTAAAAGATCATGAGACTGATCTCCTGCTAATATTGCTTCAATACAGGCAGCATGATCTACCCTGTCTAAAGATTTGGCCAATTTTGTTTTTCAAGATTTTATGCCTAGCTCTCCCTTTAGAGCTATCAAGTGGCATTAACCTCTAGCAAATGATTTCTCTGTAAATCAATTTACTCCCTATGTGGTTCCTTCTCTTTCTTTCAGTATAACATCTTCCTTTCATGTTCAGAACCTTTCCTCCATCATCGCCTGACAGCCACACCTTCATTACGCAGGCTGCAGTACTTAAATGTAAGAAAATAGCTTCTGTTCTGCTTTGAACTATGCTGCTATACTGCTGCAAGAAATAATTACATTTAATAGAAGCTGTGGTTTACTATTTGAGATGTATAATACTGCCATTGAAGATACTATACTGCATCTCACATATACATCTGGTAAACCTCAAAACTCCACAATAGGCCTATGTTTTCTAATGTTAGAAGGCTTTAAAGGGACTTTCCTTACTAATCAAATTCTTAAGTATGGTGATATTCTTCCCACACTGCTCTATGCTTTTCTCTTTAATGCAGTCAAGTTGATATTGCTACCAAAATTTCAACTTTGCAATAAAAGTGTCAAATTTTTCAGTGAGAATATGACCGTGAGAAAGATACATGTTTGTAATATTCATTGACTATATATATTTTGTAATGTATAACTATAATATTCACTAGTATTTATAACATTCACTCACTACTATCAGGCTAACATACTTCCTTTTTGGGGGGCTGTTTCTGTATCAGGAGCAAATCTGCAATCTGTCAGCTGATAGGAACCCCACTGAATTATACTGACCACACTTGCTACATTCCCTCCACTTGCTGTGCCCAAGAAATCATCTGATAGCTCTGCTGATCTCCTCTGCTGGCAGGGGAGCCAGGCAAGAAGATTTTACTTCTGATCCTGCCCCTGTGTAAATTCAGCAAAGTTGTGTACCTGTTTCTGTTTGCTGCCCTCCTGCTTGCCAGCTGCAGAGCATTTGCCCTTTCTTAGAAACAACCCTGAGGCCTTCAAATAGGATATAAAGCTATAATAAGATACAGATTTAGTGTGCTCTACTAAAAGAGTTAAAAATCACTTCTTGCTCTCACATCAGCCAACATCAGCCAGTATGGCTTGTCTGTTCATGCACCTGGATGTGTTTGCCCCAGCAGTCATGCAAGTCTGAGCTATTTTTGAGTCTCAGAGTAACATCAAGAGACTGCATTGTAAGTACATGACCCTCTGGAGTTACCTCCAAAGGCTATGCATTTTCTAGCTTTCCCCAAAAGGCTTTAATAATGCTTTTTTGTGAACTACTGCAGAGAATCGTTACCAAAAATCTACCCCCCTCCCCACACGCTCTGGGCATCAGTCCCAGAATATGCAGATAATTGGGGCTTATTTATCAGTGTCGTCTGGCTGGGGGAAAAAAGAAAGCAAATTTGGAGTGTAAGTTTACCAGCATTGTAGCAGCATGTGGAAAGGTAGTCTCTGCATAGACAGCTGAGCCTGTCAGAAAACAGGTAGTTTCAATGTTATGTATTAGCACTAAGTTTGTAATATTTGTTACACTACTAAGCCTTTTCCTTCAGGAAAGGGTTGAGATTCGTTTCACCACAGTAACATTGTCCAACCCAGCACAATTTTCTTGGATATGAGAAATCTCTACTGAAATAAAATTTCCCCATTCTTCAGTCATCCACAGACAACTGTACAACAATTCACTGCGTCTTTTAACCACCATTGCTAACAGATCACGCATATGCTTTCAAAAACACCTCTACTTGAAACCACGTCCTCAGACAACCTGCTCTCTCATATAACCCCACAAAATCAGAAGGGGAGGAAGAGAGTTTGGGGAAGAGAAAGCTGACTACGGGGAAGCAGATGCCAGCGTAAACTGTTTTACTCACACAAGGTATGACTTGATCACTGGTTAGCTGTGATTAGCATCTTTACACATGACTCAGATTTTGTATGTATGAAAATACAATTGCATATTTTCGTGCATGACAGAAGACCCTTCACAGTCTTTCATGCTGCAGAACGCCCTGTGCCCATCGTGTGGGAGACCCCCCCCCCCCCCGCCGGCTCTCAGAGAGGAGTGAATTCTGAAGCCAGCACCAGGAACGCGGCCTTACTAAACGAAACTGGCAGGAGGAGATTTGTATTTCTCAGTATTCGCTTACGAGGAAAAGAGAAATGAAGTAGCTTTGGCATAATACAGAAGTGCAATTAAAAGTGGCAAGGGCTCTTCCAGAGTGCAGCTGTGCAACACTTTATTCATATATTTGAACTGTAGTATCTCTGGTGCTAAAAATCCTTTAACTTCCTAGTACTGTGTACATGTAGCAGAAACGTAAAGTCTTTGCTTGATTATCTGAAATTCTCAAAAATTTCATCTCTTTTATTCTATGCCTTCCAAATCCTTGTGTTTTTTTTCCTGTTAGACATTCTTTTCTGCTTCCGCTTTATCATTTTTAAAAATGAAAGGTATACCTCAATAATTTTCTTCCAACTTTTTTTCCAGCTCCCACATCTTTAAGGCTAGAAATGCATACTTGGGGAAACCCTATGACCTTTCATAACAGCTTATCTCCAGCTGCAGTTAACTCCCAAGGTCTGATTTCTAAGTAACACCATAGACTCTAAATCTCCCACCTAATTCTTCTTTTCTGAACATCTGTTTACTCCAGGTCTAACCCACTCCTTTTATGCTTACCTTACAAATTGATTTTGGATGCCACACACTCTGCTCCTCAAGCTGGACTGCAGACTCTGTTGGTTTTGACACAGTCCTGTTGGCTGATACAGTTCTCCAGAGTGACTGAAGGATGTTAAGTCAATTCAGTTCTCTGAGGATGGTATTGCCCTAGAGAACATTAATGCATCCTCCCACAGGATTTATTCTTAGAAAGGTACTTCGGGTTAAAGGAACATCTTCCAACTTTTCTCCATGCCTATCAGATGAACAGTGCTGCTGATTATGAAAACTGAAAGGACCTGATACCTTTGCTCTGTCTGTGATTGCGTGATGATTTTGTATTTCTCTTACTTCGAGCAATGGAAATAAACCAACCTTGATTTGTTTCTGCTTTGGTCTGTGTTTTTGTCATCTGTCACTGTAACTCATCACATGATATGATATTTCAGACCAAAAGGGGCAGGAAATTCTTCCCACAATTATTTTAAAAATTTGGGGAATTCTTTCATGGTTTTAGATTTTCAAAGAAATATTATTAAAAACCCCTCCAATTCTAGAAACAGGTTTTGTGACATACGGAAAGCAAAATCCTTCTCCCCTTCAATACACCAGGTCCACCATCAAAATAACAAACATGCAGAATATCTTTCAAGAGAAATAAAACACCCAAAGAAAAAAAGAAAAAAAAATCACTCCAACTGTAAAGTTAGAATACGAAGAAGAACTGAGATGCAGCTTCTTTTCAAGACGTTGCAAACAATAACAGTTTCAACTGGAGCACACAGAAAAATCTTCCAAGAAACTATCAAACAAATCAAACCTTCCTCTCTAAGCATAAGACATGGTACCAATTCATTGAGATTCGGCCAACTCTGAGGGCAGCCCTTGACTGATGTGACTAGCCCGTGATCTGTGGGGAACTGTTCCAAAGTGGAGGGTTTATCAGACGATTGAGGGCTGCAGGACGAGGCCCTGGATTCTTCACAAGCGACGTCAAATGCACTGCTTCCAAACCCACGGCCTTGCTTCAGTTGCTCTTTGCTATACAAAAATATCTGTTTTCTGAAAAAGAGAAGTCACTGACCAGCTGCTTCACTCCAACATGTGTTTAGCTTAAAGGGATCATCTAGGCAATTAAAACAAGTTGTTACCTGGAAACACGAGTCTCCTTTGGATTTGTGCTGCTCTTCATTTATGGTTTCCATTCACTTCGTGTGACTTCTCTGGTGCTGATGAAGTGCAAATTCAGAATGCAGCCTTCCCCACAGTTTTACAGCACCTGCGTTATCCACTCTTAGGGGGACAGTAAGAGTTCACGCTGCACTCCCCCTCCGTCGAGGGCTCTGATAGAATCTCCATCCCTGCATGTTTCCAAGAAATTTGCAGAATCAGGCTGCTTGTCAGTTCTCTCCTTCAGTCCCTCTGTTTGAAACTGGCTCATGGGCAGGCTACTATGAACTGACTGGCATGAAAAATACTCTCTACACAGTAATGGTCTCTAAAAAGCATAGTTTTCTAAAAGAAATGAAATCAAGATGTAGACTCATTATTAGCCACTGTGAAGTGGATATACATTTTAATCCTACATTGTTTCTGTTTCAAAGTTTGTCTGTAGTAAATTTATACATGAAAATATCTGATTACCTCCAGTGTCTGTAATTCATCTTCCTATTGCAATTTGACAATCAATAAACCTACAGAAGCTAAACAAAACAGAAATGAAACAAGAGGTTTGAAATACCATTGGAAAAATAGCATTGTTTGAGCTGTCACCATTTAATTCTTTCCACCAAATATCCAATATCTGCCCTCAAAGTAATAGAGTGGATAATCTATGAAAGTATTTGGAATGCCTCCTCACTTATAGATCTATATAGCTGACGATTTTACTTTTGTTTCTTTTTTTTCATCACAAAAAGTGTAAGTGTTAAGCTTATCCAGCACTAATTAAGTATCTTTCCTCCACCAAAGCTGTAGAAGATGTTAATTCTCACTTGAGAGTGAGAATTATGAGACAACTCAAATATTATTCCTAGATATAAAAGGACTTGCTTTTCTATAGAGAACACAAAGTCTAGGGAGTATCTTCTCTCACAAAGATCATCATCCTTTGTGGTAAAGAAGCTCAGTTCTCTTGTTGCTGTACTTTGATCTTTCACCATCAAGAAAGAAGTGAAAATATTACATAGTTAGCCGCACTGTTAATCCATGCTTTTTCTTCTGAGGCTCCCAGTTCCTTCCACATAAGTCACCTCCAGATGGTAATCAGGCTCTTCTCATTCTCCAGCTCAACACCTCAGAATCAGGCATATCAGGCTGGGATTTCATCTTCCATTTCCTGTCAAATTTCAGTCAGTAGAATTTGAACTGTCCTATACTGATATTTTAGATTAATAGAGATGCTCTGTTCTTATGCTGAGGAACCCAGCTCCCATCAACGACTGTGCTCCTCTGTACCTGAAGCAGAATTTGGGCACAGGTTATTGCCTTTTTTGATACGTTTTCAAACACTGAGTATGTAGAACATTGCAAAAGCAGATGTTTTTCACGCCATAAAGGCATCCTCTGTGAAGAATCATACACAGTGTATTCTGTTCCTCTTCTTCCCCACCCTTCCCTCCCCTCCTCTGCAAAATAGTAAGCTTCTTACCTTTAGGAAAGCTATATGTGTTTGACCTCATTGTCCATCTTGAAGTTCAGGTACATCTGTTGTATGTGCACGAGGCTAAGAAAGATGTAGAGAGGAAAACATTTCCTCTCTACATTTCATTTCAAAACATTTCATTTACAAACATGAAAGCTATTTTTTACATGATATACTAACCTCACACATTAGGTCATACCATTAAGTGAGCCACTGAATTTATTCAATAGAATTATCATTATCATTTAACAGGACTTGAAGAAATATTGAGTTATATGCTAGTCAGGTTCTACAAACAGCATTACTTCAATGACAGTTTAACTGAACAACTTTCATATGTACAGTTTTCATACAAAGCATATCTTAAAAAGCTTTTCAGAAATCAATTGTTCCATTACAGAATTAAATGCTAAATATGGTAGCATGAAAACAGAGATCAGAGAGTACGAAGAGAGCTCTCTTTCCAACAGAGGTGAAACATTTGCATAGGTACTGGTTAGATATTTCACTCAGTAAGATTTATGGAGGAATGGCTTTTTGCATAAGGAAGGAACCTTTTGGAAGCAAGTCCAAACTTCAGCAGAAGAATGTGAAGGCACTTTCACATAAGTATGATGTGACTGCTGAAATACAAATAGCAATAGATATTACTGGAATACAAAGCACTCAGTTTGTGTAGGTGTGTAGGACCATTATCCAAAACCAGCTGTTTTTCTTTTGTTCCTCTGAAGTTAGTTGCAATATCCTAGACAAATGGAGCAGTAGTTGAGGAAGATTTCTACAGCAGTAGCACTATGGCTGTAGCAAATGAAATTATAATGTCAGTTGCATAACTATACGATGGCAATGGAGAAAAAGTTCAAGACGCAGTCAAGAAAACAAATAGGAAAAAAAGATGGGACACTTGGGTGAGGTGGAACATTTTGAAGTTAATATTTAAAATACTTCCTCCTTATGCATGTTTCAGACAATTGCACTCAGTGGAAGTCTGTAACGTCCCGTCACAGAAAGGGCAGGTCATGGAGAAAAGTCTCATCTCCTTTCTGCTTGACAGCTCTACCATAAGATCATTTTTCTATGTAAGTACTTATGTATCTATGGATTCTTCAGAAGAAAACAGAGTAAAAAGAGAAATTAATAGCATGTCTGGAGATATGACTGATCTTCCACAGAGTTTAAAGTAAGCAGGAGCTAAATCAAGTTATAGCAAGCACGTGCTACCACCATTCACATAGTATTGAAGCAGATCAAGGGAAACTTAAATCAAATTTTAAGCACTACTACCCTCCACTGGAAATACTACCCTTGTCCCCAGAAATTACAGACAAACCAGAGGAACCACCACCCATGGCCTGATGATGCTCACTGGCAAGATGGAAAATGCTGGCGTTCAAAGGGTTACATCACACTGTTTTATACAAAAACATTCTGTGTAGAAATCAATGGCAATTATGCAATCTCATCCATGCAAGTGATGTGGCTAGAACTTGAATAAATAAAACCAATAAAAATATCCACCAGGAATAGTAATGCAGTAAAATATTTTTTTCCAGTGGGTGTTTACTTGGCTTACCAATATTTGGAAGCATTTCTAGTTAAGAGGCAATTCCAGATGTACGTCGGAAAAGTCTTTCATTCTCCTTTCCCCCAAATGAAAAGACAGTGTAAGTACATTTAAGTTAGACATTTAAGTTATCCAAAATATACATCAGTCCTCCCTAAAAGGAAAATAATGAAGTTTCTTTGGAACTTCCTGAAGCATTATTTAACAGTCCTGAGGTTGTTAGATAATTTCCTCTCTCTAAAACAAAATAAAAGTGTTAGTTACAAGTTAGTTACTGTGAAGGACTGTCACATTATCAAGCCATTCAGCTGTACTGAACAGGGTTAAGAGGTAAGCAGAAGATTGCTGACATTTAAATGCTAACAGACATTTTCCATCACCTTTTTCTCAGTGGAAAGCTGCTGCCGGATTTGATCACCTTGCAATTTTTGGTAGAGCTCTCTTCTTTTCAAAGTTAACAATTTAGGGATTATTCCTGGAAACAGTTGCTGTGAGCTCATGTCCTTTTCCAAAGGCCTGCTGAATTTAATAGATAAGTAGAAGCAAAAAAATCCTCATGATGGATTTGACTGATACTACAGAATATAACAGAGAACTATATTTCTTCTTAACAGTTCTACCAAAGGGTCTAAAAGCTATTCAAAGCTAATGCAACTTTTTAAGAAGCCCCTAAATTACTACCATTTCATTCCCATGCTACTCTACTATGTGTTTCTTCATGGGATGTCCCAGACACCACAGGAGGCTTCACAAGATTGTACTGTGTTGATAAACGGCTAAAATGAAAAGCGAATACAGAGCTGGGCGTAATTGCCTGGAAAATAGTGAAGAAGGAAAATGGTCGTCGTCTTCTTCCGTGCTAACAGAGCCTGTTGAAATATCACATGATCACAGGCATGATCTTTCCTGGGCTCTGCTGACTGATCTCAGCTATTTACGCTTACCTTTGACCAGAAAGTTCTTATCCACAAACAGACCAAACAGCTCCCTGACTAACAGGCTGCACAATGGTTACTGGACATTTGCAAGAAATTATCTTTCAACAGAGATGGTGTGTTCTGCCTGGACAGGACAGCATAGAGTGCAAGGACTCCGTAACCAAACAGTGACAACTTCTCTAACCAAATCTTGCAGTTGACCATATTGCAGTTGCTGGGAGTAGGATAAAGTTGTCATTTTCACCAAATTTTTTATCAAAAAACAGCAGTGATAGTTTTCCTGAGATCACTGAACCAAAGTAACAAAGCATTTTTTTCATAGATAACTTGCTGTAGAAATTGCTTGCAGTACACTTTTTATTTATACACATTGGATAAAAGGGAAGTAAATTGAGTTTAGAATTCATAATGACAATGCTCTGTGAAGTTTATGCCTAATCGAACACTACAAACAGCCAATAAATATATCCAGTGTATTCCAAAGCTATAATGCAAGGTTTTTTTATATTTCAAAGTTCGAAAACAAGTGTTATTCCAGCCTAGTTTTTAGAGGAAAAAGAATGCCTATAGAAAAATAAAGGACATCTCAGAAAGGCTGGACATCTCTGGATGTTGAAGACTCAACAGATGAGAAGTTATTAAAAATAACACAATATTATTTCATTCTTCTAATAACAAAATGGCTATATATTGCACACACCTTGCTTTTTCCATGGATGAAGGTCAGACACTACAGGTAAGCACAAATGATAATTTAAACTTTGAAAAGGACACCGTAAAAAACTGAACAAAATAACTCCAAATGTACCAATAGTTAGAATTATCTGAAATGGTCACTTTGGGGTCCCTTTATAGTTGATAAACACACACGTCACAGGATGATTCATCTTATCTTAACATAAACAGCAAAAATAGGCCTGTGAATCATACCCTAAAAATCTTTTGATATAAGGAGCAGCTAGGGTGACCAGGTCTGCAGTGGATGCCTCTGCTAAGGACTTCTAAGGCTAGGGTAGATGAATATCATTCTAAAGGTTTAATGAGGTGTTTGATATCTGAGCATAATCCATATGCACTGAAAAGGAAGTTTCACAATGGAGAACAAAGAAAAAAAGAATACCAGGAAAAAGTAAGAGGAATTAGATTGAACATCAGCTTTACAACACAGAATAAATCACAGAAGCACAGAATTAAGGTTGGAAGAGGCCTCTGGGCATCATCTAAGCAGATTCAGCTAAAGCAAGTTGCTCAGAGGCACATGCAGTCAGGTCTTGAATATTTCCAGGGATGGAAACTCTGCATCCTCTCTAGGTTCCAGTTCCAATTCATACAATGGTCATTTACATCAGGGCATCAAAGTAAAATAAGTCAGGATTCAGAATGGTTCCTGGCCCTGCAGTAATAAAGCTTGTAAATATAAGCTATCAGCTCCTTAATTAAGCTCACAGACTAGACCCCAGGTTCCCACAGTGATGTGGGAATGCAGGCAACAGATTTCTTCTGTCGCATTGCCAAGGATATTTTGAAAATAAAGGCTTTAATTCCTTGCACACCTGTGTAAGAGTTTGAATTTGAAGCTAATGAAACTATACCTGACAGAAGAAGTGCCAGCATTGTTTTGACAGGATCACAGAGGGCACAAGAGGCAATGTTGATTATTTTGTCACTTATTGAAATATGACCAGTAGTGACAGCTAAATACGCAAATAAGCATTTGTGTCATTATGTACATGTAGATGCTCTAAATATTAATTTGAACCAAGGAACAAAAAATGTCACTTTTCCATTAATATTTTACTGTCTTTTCCATTTGAAAGTCAGAATGTGGATGTGCTAGCTCAGACTGTTAAGACTTACTGGCATCAGTTGTCACTGTACCCGGTGTTCACGCAGCCTTGATAACAGGAGAGTGTTTATTGGCTTGGGTTACACTACATCGGGTTACCCACCCATGCTACAGCTGAGTAATTATAGAAAAAGACATCTCAGAGTGCAAAGTTTCAGCTTTTCCTTCATCCTTTTCTTTCAAAGGTGGCATTCTTCTCTTTTCAAACACAGGGAGCAAATGAGGTGGCAGATGTTTCCCCACTCCCTTTCCCCTCATATATAATAGTCTAATTGTTACCGCGCTCCTTCAAGTTGCTGGACTACCCAGTTGAATCCCTTCTTCAGCCAGAGGGAATTGGCACCCACATCCTCCACAGACAGCACTTTTACACGAAATCATACATTGAGTTGAGAGCGCCAAAAACTCTCCACTCTTTCCCTTGATGCCGTTTGATTGTTCAAGTAAAGCACATGAGATTCCTTGGCTCAGAAAGGGTAAAAGAAGACATCAGTCTTGCTCCACAGCAAAGATGATACGCTTTTAAGAGAGAACCTGTTTTACTATAATCTACACAGTTTTGCTGTAATTTCTATCCTGGTAATGTTTTAAGGATCAAATCTTCCACTTATATTCTCAGATAATTGTTTGGTTCACAGACCCCCAAAAGACTCAGGTATAAGATAGGTACAGAGCTGCTTGGCTCTGTCAAAACTGAGACAAATCTGGATACACTCTAAAAAGAGAGAGGTACCAATTTTCAGGTACCTAGATTCCACCTATCTCCTCTTTGGAACTGCAGTCTTCTGCTTCTGAAATCTGCTTCTACAGTGGACTTCAGACAACACAACCTCCCCAGCTCACTGATGGCTTTTCCATGTCTGCCCCAAAAGTGCTCCCACAATGAAAAGGCTCCTCAAAAATTACTAATTCAGCCTCAGGATGAACAAATTTTACATTGGATTTCTCAGTTTCTACCAGGAAAATGGAAAGACGTGACAAGAAAAGCCTTCTGAAGAACTTGTAGATGAGAGCACACAGATGGCATGCCTCACTTTTCCTGGCCAAAGGGAACAATGTGGATTTAAATCAAGTATAAATTTAATTTAAGTATATGTTTATGAGTTATTAGCTACTCAGTGCTTCTAGACAAATGTAAGTATGAAATAAGATAAATATAAGTATTAAACAAGTTTAAAACTTGAAGCTCTTTCATCTTTTCTCGGTTTGTTTTTGCAATTTTACTCATACAGTCTCTATTACCTCCACTAGACAGCTCCATACATAAGGACTGAAGCAGTTCACAAACTGGCCCTTGGCAAGCAGTTTGACACTGCAACCAAATCCACAGTCTCAGTATTAAAGAAAACAAACACACATATCAGAACCAAACTGAAGTTTTAAATTTCCTTTCTGAAATACAGAATTACCTATTTTGCATGCTCTTCAAAGACTTTCCGTTGAAAAGTCATTAATTTTATCACTCTTAACATTCTTTCCTTCCTTCCCTGGGTTTTATTCATAAACGTGTTCTTAATTATGAGAAGAAACCATTCCCACATGTAAGCTATGCAGCCCATTGAAATCGCAGCTGCCCCAGCAGACACTGTAGTTTCTAGCACAAGTGTGACAGAAAAAAATGCTCTATCCACACTTAATTCTCCTTCTACACATCAAAATCGATTTACTAAAATTTGTATACGTCCAATTTATTTCCAAACTAACCAATTTTTAAAAAAATGAAATAAAAGAAGAGAGGCTGAAATGGAGTGAGCTCTGCATACCAAAGCAGTCCTAAATTCTTTCAACATGTGGCTTCAAATGTATTCTACAATGATATTTTAAAAGACATTTTTCATTTAATGATATTCTGCAAGCATGCACTATTTATTAATTTCTATAGTATATTTCCAATTGTGTTTAATTCTCTCATCCAATTACAATTTGTAACTAAAGTATGAAACATCATATCTTAAGACATTATGAAAAAAAAAAGAATTAGTCTTCTTCCCTGTTGTTTTTCTCCTAGGAACAATTGTTTCCTGACAGAATGGAGAAATCAGTTTGCATCCAGATACTGTATCTGGAACAGATACAATTGTTCGTAATTGTAGGACTATTAAAAGCTGTGAGGTCAAGGAGATTTTTAGTTGGGGATCAGCCAAGGTTTTCTCCAGTTTTGCTTCTTTAAATGCTCTGTACTGGACAAATCCACTCATCTAACAGCTGCTTCTACGGGTCTCACTCAGATCTAGTTAATGCAGCTTCTAGAATAACTTTTGTTTAAATAAACTGTGTGTTGATAATCATCTGTGTTTGTGTTTGATTCACATACTAACTTTATTTCCTCTGACACCTTGCTTCAGCTACTTCTGTTTTTTGTTCTACACCCCATCATCCTTCTAGTCCTTCACATTCTCCTCTTTGCCTCCTTGCAGCATCCATGTACCAAACATAAAGATGACCTTCCACAGCTATACACTATTTTTAATTCCTCTCCGCTCTTTCTAAATCCTTAAAGCCTCAGGCCCAATTTTACTCAAGCATCTTGGCATTAACATAACATCTATGTCCTCCAGCATGGACTATATGCAATTGTGCCATATCCTGTGCAAATATGTATGGCCATACCATACACTAAGACAAAGATCAGCACAGATGGATAGGGGAATAAGGAAACCAGTAAGACAACTGGGTCACAGAATCACAGAACAGCTGAAGTTGGAAGGGACCTCTGTAAGTCATCTAGTCCAACCTCCCCGCTCAGCAGGGTCACCTAGAGCATGTTAGACAGGGTTGCATCCAGGCGGGCCTTGAAGATCTCCAGAGAAGGAGACTCCACAACCTCTCTGGGCAACCTCTGCCAGTGCTCTGTCACTCTCACAGGGAAGAAATTCCCCCTCACGGTCAGGCGGAACTTCCTGTGCTTCCATTTGTGCCCATTGCCTCTTTTTCTATCACTGGGCACCACTGAAAAGAGTTTGTCCCCGTCCCCTTGACACCCTCCCTTCAGGTACTTGTACACATTGATCAGATCCCCCCTCAGTCTTCTCTTCCCAAGGCTAAACAGGCCCAGCTCTCGCAGCCGTTCCCCATAGGGCAGGTGCTCCAGCCCTCTGTTGTACTAAGAAGCCCAGAATTGGGCACAATACACCAGATGTGGCCTTACCAGGGCTGAGTATAGAGGGAGGGTCACCTCCCTCGACCTGCTTACAACACCCTTCTAATGTACCCCAGGACATGTTGCTGGCTCATGGTCAACTTGTTGTCCACCAGGACCCAGGCCCCCCAGACCCTTTTCTGCAGAGCTGCTTTCCAGAAGGTCAACCCCCAGCCTGTACTGGTGCCTAGGGTTATTTTTCCCTAGGTGCAGGACTCTGCACTTGCCCTTGTTGAACCTGAGGAGGTTCCTCTCTGCCCAACTCTCCTGCCTGTCCAGGTCTCTCTGAATTGCAGCACAGCCCTCAGGTGTATCAGCCACTCCTCCTAGCCATCAGCAAACTTGCTAAGGAGGCACTCTGTCCCCTCATCCAGGTCACTGATGAGGAAGTGAACAAGATCGGACCCAGTACTGAACCCTGGGGGATATCACTAGCTACAGGCCTCCAACTAGACCCTGTGCTGCTGATCACAACTCTGTGAGCCATGCCATCATTATAGGCAGTGGACTCAGTACAATGTCAAGCTATTATTGTTTGCTGTAGGCAACCTGGCAAAGCATATTCTTTTGGAGGGACTTGGGAACATGGATTTCCCTAAGGAATTCAGTCAAAATTAAGAAAGTTTTTAAAATATTGCAGTAGAACATATCTAAAGTATAGCAGACAAAGAAAGAAATGAAGGCTGAAGACAGAGGAGTTCAGCAACTCATAGTTTTAGCAATGTTAATTTATGTTCTTATAACACAGGAAATCACTGTAACCATTATTTTTACCTGCATACTATTCTTCTGTTACTTACTGCTATCTCCTCTAGCAATAGATATGATTGCTGCCAAGATAACACTCTTAACAGCTGTATCTAAAAGATCAAAACTTCCCTTTCACTGTAGAACTCATTTCAGCTGAATAGTATTTCATGTGAATGCAAGATTCTTCCTGGGTAGATACAAACGCAAGATTTCAGCCTCGGGTTATAGGCTGTTTGACGCAAAGATCACATTTTTTGACTCTGTGAAATGCAGAAAACCCCTTTGACAGCTAGAGAAAATTTCTGTAGTCAAGAAAAATGTTCACAGAGACCATTTAAGGATTCCAAGTCATATATGACAGGACAGTGAAGAAAGTGAGGGGGAAAAAGGTGTATTTCATTTGTAAGAGCAATAATAACCTCTAAGCCAATTGTTTCCTGGCAGTTAATGGCCAGACGGATTAAGAACTCCTCCAGATGGCCATTAACTGCCAGGAAACAGTCAGCTTATTAGCCATTAGTGCTTAAAACACCGTTAGGACACTGCTCTTCATTACTTACATTCATATCACGTTACTATGCATTGAGTATATGAATGCAGCAGAAAACCTGAGTTTGAAAAGCTAACGAAAAGGAAGGCAGATACAGAAACAGTATTGAAATAAATGTGTTTCACTTATGCACAGAGCTGTATTACTGTGAGAACTGTGAGAATGTGATGCTCATGGAAATCACTGAAGTGACAGTCAACAACATAAGCTTCTACACACGAATCCACTTACGCACCTTCTTTTACGTTCTGACAGGACCACCTCAAAGGGTGAAAGGTTAGTCTCCATGCCTGATCAACTCATAGTTTCCCTGCTAAGACATCTAAAAAAGTATGTGACAGTTGAGATTAGGTTACTTGACCAATATTAACAGGACTAAGATAAAAATTCCAAGGCACAAAAAGCACAACCATTTAGTTTTAGGACACATATGATATATATATATATAGTGTGTGTGTGTGTATATATATATATCTTTATACACACACTCATACACACACACACATATACTTATTAATGCACCCAAAGAGAGACTAAAATATTTCTCTTTTATCTTCCAAGCAACCTCTAGTCACAAAAAGCCATCATTTTGTGAATCATATGTTGTATATATATATATGTATGTATGTATGTATGTATGTATAAGTACTTCTTCTAGTTATTGATACAAAAAATATGCAGTAAGACTAACTGGCCAATCCATAATTAATTTGAGTTTGATTTATCATAAAGTCTCAGAAGGAGATCAGTAGATCAGTAAACTATCTTTGAAAATACTGTTTTGATTATCTTCATATACATGTGAACCAACACAGAAACAAATTAGAACTGAAATGAACAACTGGTCAAGTTTTAGTTGAAACAACTGTGGAAAAACAACTTCTAGATATCACCACTGAAGGATAAACAAAGTGTAACAGAATTAAAAAATTATCTTCAAATGAACAGTGAGTGCACCTAGGGTTCTATTAGTTCTATTATTTTAATAAATGATACAAATATACAATACTCCTGCTCAAAAGCAACCCTTTGCAAAGAGATAGGTAAGAAGGTCTCACCGTATGTTTGTCACCTTCAGATGGCATTTTTGCAACACCTTCTGCAACACAAAAGGATCCTACTTTGGAAAAAAGAAGCTAGCAAAGAAATCACCAGTTTGCCTGCAAAATTAAATGTGATTGTTTACTTGGTGCTGGTGCTTCAAGGATGTCCCACTGCGACCTACCAGGTTGAAGCTGATCCCAAGTTTATCTATATTGAGAGATCTCCTACATAATACTGTGAAAACTGAAACTATCAGAATACACAGGTCCTGTATAAGAGGAGCTGCCAGCAAGGCGTTCTTAGCAAGATCCAGCAAATTGCGTATTTCCTTGAGCCTGTGTCCCAAATATGCCAAAACTAGTTTCTATCACAACATGCTGCAGAGGTCAAATATTTAGAAAGATAGTCTGAGTGGTGCAAAGCTGTCTTTTTGCAAAAGAAAAGAGTTTTTTTTTTTTTTTTTTTAAGACTTTCTTCCTTTTTTCACCATTCTTTTACTACCACAGATATTATTTTAATGTGTTTTCAGGGGTCTTGATAGATGGGAGAAGCAATTAAAAACAAGTCAATACGTTTTAAAAGATAAAAGCTTTGTAAAGGTAATAAAATGAATATGTCAAAAAATGCCAAAGATTCTGAGGTCTTTTCTGAAATGCACAAAAATACAGAAACACATCCAGAACAATGAATCATTCTAAAAGTGCCTGTAAACAGATGATTTATAAAGGATGGGCTCAGGAATCTTTAGTAATGTTAACATGTATAAATTAGTAGTTCTGGATGATGACAACCATGACCTATGAAGCTAATCAGTCAATGATTGAAGAAGGCTCCTGAAAGCATTTATGTTTTGCTTTAATTGGGGCTAGCAAGTAGGCAGGCTGGATAGGCATGAAGTGCAATCCTAGCGTCTTAGTATGATTTCTGTCAAGCTGCTTATGTTCAAAGGCAATCTGAAAAATCACAAATGCAGTCACAACATTAATGGTGTGTTAACATAACACAGCATTTGACTGACACTTGTCAGTCCACAATGAACAGTGAAATCCAGGTTTTCTCTTATACGTCCACGGAGAGGTGTTCCTCAGCACATGAGAGAAAATCCTGAATCCTGAATTTCCTGAATCCTGAATGATGTGTTCAGGGCAAAATGGAAAAAGAGGACATTTGGAAAGGGCAGGATTTCTTTTAATCCATGTACTCTGCATTGATATACTAATATCAGAAGAGTTTGAAATAACTGAAGCTCAGAACAGGGTTCTGAATACCTTAGGCAGCAATGACCTATTATGTCCAGCTGTTCTATATAATTTTGGACCTAGCTGTTTGTTCTAGTGATTTATACACTTTTCTTCTTTATGTGCCATACTAGGCTTGTTCTGATGAGTAATCAACTGGTTTACTCACTATTTGATTACCTCGTTCCTTTTTTACTAAACAAGAGTCTCTGCCAGTTACAGGGTACGGATGTCTTTCTTACAGAGTTTAATGCCAAAGAAGTAGGAAATGCTCTTCTGTACACAGGCACGAGAAAAACCAGAAACTTCATTTCTATAACCAGGAATCATGACTTAGGTTCCAACTCTGAGTTTAGCTCTAAAACAATCAAGATATATCTGAATTTCATTTGCCTCAGGCAGACATTACATACAGAATATCCTCTTAATTCATCTGTTGATGGCAAGGTATCTACTGACTTCACCAAGGCCAGAATTTCACTCCTAAATTTTTCAAATAAAGTGATTTATATAATTAGGGGTGATAATATAGGGAAAATCTGACAATGGCTATTTCCAAGTTAATTTTATTGACAATATTTATCTGGTTTTCTGCATATTCTCTCTGTATGACTATTTCTTCAATGAAGCCTATGTGAGGATATTTTATAAAATAGCAAGCTGCAATGACAGTGCAATAAAAGAGTGGTTCTTGAAGCAAGCACTATGGGCAACAGATTAAGAGACTAGACTCTATACCCAGCCGTTCTGCTAATTATCTGGCTTACTTGACACCTATTTATCTATAAAGACCTAGTGTACTGTCCTTCATTTTTCCCCTACTTTATGATGTTCTCTAGGCATTTTTCCCCCATTACTGGCTGACTGTGCATGAAAGACAAAGAAATGGTAAAAGAAAAAGAGACGGTAACTCTTTTTTATTAGGGAGAAAAAAAATAAATAATACCATATGGACCCACTACATTCCTGCCAGAGGGCAGTAAATGTCAGCACTGTAGTATATTTCCTGCTTTGAAAATGAACTGGTTTAATTCAGAACTATTAAACTTCACAGCAGTGGTAACCCCTTCCTGTGTGTTGTCTTTCTGTAGGGTCAGTCTCTCAAATCGTTCAACTCTGTTGCATGCTGGAGGTTTAACCCTCAAAAAAATGAAACAATTCTTGTAGTCAGATTTCTGCAACAAGGCTATGCTTTGGTCAAAATCTTCCTTCTTTCTCCAAGGATGAGTTAATCTAATAAAAATGTGTATCCTGCCCAAACATTTATTAGGTCTCATTTTGTTCTTCCTTCATACAGCAAGATGACTGAACAAGCAAATTACTGAGCCTGGGTGTAAAGTCCACCCTTCTATGGCCATTTGTCAAAGGTGATCAAGACATACCAGAATTCATGCTCTACTTATAGGCTGGGCAGCTGCTGTTTTTCTTGCGTTGGTTTAAAGACACCCACCGAGAACAAGCATCTGGTCCTGGAGAGGGAGTAGGAACATGAAATTTGAACAGTCTACGCAAATACGAGTCTGAGATTTTTATATATCTACACACTCTACTGTGCTCTGTCCCAGGTTCAACAACCACATGAATAAGATCTGGCAGTACAGACTCCTCCTTTTTTCTGCAACAACCCCATCAGCATCCAGGGGACTGTGGAACAAGAGAGGGAAGGATCAGTAAAACGGCTTGCTGCAAAATCATGGTCTTATTCTCTATTTATTATACAGTGCAAGAGATGAAGTTGAACTATGACAGTCTGAGAGATTAGATAGTCTGAGAGATTAGATAGGGTACTTTTCCTTAAAGTCAAAACAAACATTTTAGCAGATGGTACAGAAGAGAGCCACTAGGTGTGTAGCTGCACACAGCTACAATCAGATGACAAAAGACTGAGACATAAATGTAGCTTAGTATTATCTTGAAAAAAAAGGTAATAAATGCAAATATATGTGAGAGTGTAATGAAAACAAACTCATGTTACCTTTGTATCCTTCTCCACTGTACTTCCTAACTTCTGAAACTTCTTCTCACTCTTAAAGGATCTCTAACATAGAGCTGTATTGCTGTATTTTCTTTTCTACTTCCTGATTTAGATTCACATTGGCTCCAGCAAGCAATGGTGCTGAGTTTTGAGGGTTTTTTGTTCACAATTGATTGCATCCAGATTTTTTAAAACTGCTGAAACTCAAAAGACTGAAGCTTTAAATTCTCTGGAGCAGAGAACTCTCTATTCATAGTGTTTGTGCACATAACACCTAGCATACATGACCACCACCATCTGATTGAGTTCTCTATGCAAAAATCCAATAAAAAAATAATAGTGAATAACTGTCAATGACCCAGTACTCTGATCAAAAATGTATCAAGTAGCTTACAAAATAGAATATTTGGGGTAAATAGAAGTCTCAGTCACAGTGGGAAAAACATCTGCATCACTCAGCCACTAGAATTGGAAATCTGCTGTCAGCCCGAACAACAAGATCGTGAGGACTGAGCTGTTCCCATACCTTAGGTGCTTTGTGCTTTCCTCATAGGTAAGGGTAGTGTCACAGTGGCAGAGTAAGAAAGATAAGCTAGTGTTTAACAATTACATTTAGCAGAATTCTATTAAAAAATGAAAAGTATTTGATTATAATGTTAGTAATAGGCAAGGAAATATTATTTCAATGTGCATTTATTTTCTCTTTCTCCTATAGAGGTTATTTTTAATACAGATAATAAAGCCACAGAACTGTGTATCTCTGCAAAATAGATAAATGGGGTTAAAAATGCAAGAGCTATATGTGGCTGCCTTATGTCATACAACAAGGGTGCCTGGAATAAGTTAATGTCAGAGGTAATGTGATGCTCATTTTCAGAGATATTAACCAGTGATGACTGGTCAGAAGGACTGAGTTAATAAACATTAATTCAGTCCTTCCATTCAGACAACAGTCAAAATGTGAACCACAATTTGCAATGGCCTTATCAACTATAAGAAATGCAAAGTGCCATGTGCACTTTTATAAACAGAGTCGAAACAAAAACTATCTTCTGGCAAAAAAGTCTCCTATGGCACTTGCACTGAAAAAAAATGGCTAAGTTTTGTTGGAAACATGCAGTTGCAAGAACTATCATTTTGATTTGCTTAAGCAAATTTGATTTGTTATAAGCTGCAGGAGGACACTTCTATGGCCTAAAGAAACTGGCAAAGCAGATGATAGAAAGCAATAAGGTTTTGTTTCAGATGGATAAAATAGCATCAGAAGTTTGGCTTTAAAACAAAAATCAGTTTTCTACACCCTCACATTAACCCTGCCATACCTACTAACACTGTCTTCCAGAAGGGATGGAGCTGGAGAAGGCAATATTCTTTACCACTAATTTAAGCTCATTTTAATGGCATCCACCAAAGCCATGAAGAACAGAGTTCCCAATCTTGGTTCACCTGCTTATGTGCCATGGGAAATGTTTTAACTACGTTTTCAGCAGTGGCAACAGCAGCTCCAGATCTGTCTCAAGTCCTGCACAAGCATGAGGGGAAACAGGTTTCCAGCCTTATCTCAGAGCTTTCTGTGAAGGAGGAGGTAGAAGTGGTAACAACAACACCTCCACGCCATGCATCACTCATTAGCATAGGAAGAGGCATTTGACTGCTACTCATCTTTTCCATAAAATGTGACAGGCTGAATTGGTTTGACTAGCACTTTGAAGCAACTGGGGTAATACTACCAACAGATACACCTAATGAGGAAAGTGACCTTTTGAAAGCAATGTTTGGAGCACAAGAACTGAGAGCCTTCCTGTTCTCTCTGCTCTGGCATGGCACAGGGCAAAATGATCAACTAAGATTCCTTCTCTCTAATAGCATTAGGAAGCAACTTCATTTGATCAAAAGCAGTTGTAATAAAAGAAACACATCTGCATCTGAGCTACTTCCTGAGGTCAATAGGCCTGATTCAGCTTAAGCTAAAGTAGAAATCTAAAATTCAAAAGAAAAACCCTTATTCTCTCCAGTGATAGCTAAGACCTTTAAAGTCAGGTGAAATAATTCAACTTTCAGTGTTTTCAGAAAACTGTCATACAGCATCAAGCCTAAAGTTCTTCTAGTCAACATCCATCTGTGATCTTTGGAACTTCAGTTACACTATTTTCTTCCCCTTTCTGTAAACATATACTTGCTCCATCTGGTAAGGGGAACCATAAATCTCCCCAGAGTACTCACTATTTTGGAATATTTGCAGTAGTTCACACAGATGGAGTACATTTATACAAATAGCAGAAGGAAAACCCTTATGTATGCATTAAGTGGAAGCCTCAGCTATGAACAGTGTTTCTACTGTATTACTCAGTGAGTTCCTGATTATGCACATCTTAAACTCAGCTGCACTTTCTGTCTTTCTGCACTACATTCATTGTTTCTTCATGACTGCTTTTTGTCAGAAGTAGAAGACATAGTGGACCAAGAGAATGCAGCAAATACCACACTTGAATTATAGCAAACCATTCATACTCTGTCTTACAAAATGTCACTTGCAAAATTGATGTGAATTGGCTAGCATTAAAACAGTCATGTGGACTGAAAAACTCCACGAACATAAACAGAGGCTAACGACAAAATAGCTATGTACAAAGGTCAGGGGAGACAGCTAACAGAGGATTTAGGGATCAGTGGTAAATCTGGTTTTATTTAAAATATGTATTTAGTATCAGAAGAAATAAGGAGATACCACATTAATGTAATCTTTAGATGTTACCAAACTGGGAGGAATGTCAACAACCATTCAGAAGGGAGAAATTATACAAAGCAGCTTCGATCAAAAGCAGAGGCAGGGGGAGCTTGGTGAAACTACGTCTGGGAGAATTACACATTTGGGGAAACGGATTAATCCTAAAAACTGATCCATACAATAGGGTAACAGTGAATGACACAAATGGGTAGTAAGAAACAGCAAATTAGAGAGATCTTCATAGTATAATGTGGTACCTAAGATGGACAAATGCATTCTGGACCTCCACATGCAGAGATCACCTAGTGAGAACACCCTGCTCCTTCCTTGCCCCACCATGGACTTACTGGGTACTGCAGGGGCACTCAGTGGCAGGGAGAGGGAAGCAAGCTAAGGAGATTGTGATTTCTCCAGTTTCCTGTCTCTCCACATCCATCATCACCAACGATATCATGCACATGTTCTGTCACTGGACGAGGAACCAGCAACATGGCTTTATGCCCCAGCTATTCACATCTTTCTGCCACTGCTGCTGTCCGTCCTCAGTTCTTGGCCTCCAATTTCTAGTGTTAAAAACTGGAATGGTATTTACAGTTTTTTAATGTTCCAGATCCTGAAATTACACAGTTATACAGTGTGTATATATATATATATGCATATATATATATATTTAAAGATTTTTTTTCAATGCATTTTTGGGGAGAAAATCTTGCAAATGTATGCAAAACTATAACATATATTAACTTAAAAAAATGCTTGAAGACCTGATTCTGAATTTCTGAATGCTGAGGGCTGGTAGTACTGTTATTTATTTTCTTAAGTCAGATATAGAAACTGGGAGTAACAGAATGAGATCATAAAAGAAATGAGGCAAAATAGTATGAATTCCTTGACAACGAAGACATACAAATAGAAGTGGTATATCCTCCAGCACTTGGCTTCTTCAGCCTGGTGAACCAAAATACTTTTCCTTCTCTAGCCTCTTGCAACATGGCACTAGTCTCATAGGCACTGACAGGTCTAGCACAGCCTTTTGAGACTCGTTCTTGTGGGAGATATAGGTCAAGAGCTGTTCCTATCTATCACTGAAATGTAAAGCCTGTTGCTCAAAGGCAGAGGTGAAGTCCTTCCTATATCTCAGGAGAAAGAGCCAAAGAGTACCTTGAAATACTGTTTGGCTCATGCTCTATGGTGAGAATTTAACTGCAGTAAGGCTGCACTTCAAGGAAAGGCTGAGGCACCCACAACTAGCCCCTGATGTATCAGGCATCCAGCTCTTTCAGAAAAGGATGCAGACCTGGATTCTCTGTTCCACGTAGACTATTTCACCTTGAACCAAAGGCTAAGGGGATAGACCACTGTGAACACAAGCTGAACGCACCCTGCAAGACCACACAGCAGTAGTAAAAGAGCTGCTGCGGACTGTCTCAGAGTGACTTGCAGAAAGACAGAAATTTGAGAATGAGCAACAGTCTGCAGCGTTCACAGTGAGGGGGGAGGATTTCCCTAAGTGACAGGGCAGGGAAAGAAGTGTAGAGGAAATTCAGGAGAAGAGCTTGGCCAGACAGACACAGTGAATACTCTAAGGAACAGACAGGAAGAGGAGCTGGAAAACAAAGAAGAGCCAGGCAATAACTTTTGCTTTCAATTTTTAATAAGCCAGGATTGATAACAGTTTGTGCAGCATGCTAATAACAACCCCACTGATACAGCGAAAGCAGAGAAAGAGATAGGTAATGAAAGTCCATAGAAGCAAAGTCTATTCAACTTCATGATCCCTTTTCCCACACTCTACTTGACTGCATTTTAAAATCCGCAAAAACATATAGAACAACTCAAAGACCAAACTTACACCTGAGGCGACTCTCAGAAACCTCCCATCTTAGAGATCAAATCAATTACTATAGCTTTTTATGCTTCACATGGAATGTTTCCATGGCTGTTTTCATTACTAAGAAAGAAACTGGTTGAGTATCTATGGAACAATTATATACAGGGAGCGAATTACGTTTCAAGAATTTGTTAGAAGTAGGGAGAGAGGAAAACATCACCCTGAAGCAACCCAGACAGCCATGTGGGTTTTACAGCACCGTAAGCTTTCTATATGGGATGAGCTCTGCTTTTTGGTTTACGGTGTCAGTGGTCTGGCAAACAACAATACACTAACATGAACATAACATGGTAGGTATTACATAGTCATGTATAAATGTCCTAGAAGAATAAAGATTCAAATCTCCTGCCTTGAACTGTCTTTGGGGTCATTTTAAATAAATGTACGCAAAAATGGCACAAATACACAGAAATATAGAGAAAATTAATTATTAAAAGAATCAGTCCAAGGTCAACTGGCTAGCACCTTTTACAAGCAGCAGCAAGCACAAGATACTTCAGAGGAAAAGTATGAAATCCCATTTCAAAAAGATTAAGTATCATTCTGTCTGTTTTTTGATAGAGGCTGGTTCAAACCCGGAAGGATGCAGTTTAATATCCTTTCTGAGTTTTTTTTAACCAAAACCTCCCACAACTCTAAATGCTTTTATTATCCCCGTAATCCTGTCCAATCCTTTATGGATATTGCTAGATTCTCAGTATCAGCAAGCTCCTATGGCAATGAGTTCCAAAGCCAAACTACATATTTGGTGTAAAAAGCACTACTTTTATCAGTGTGCAATTTGCCAACTTTTCGTCTGCACTGAAGGATTCCTTCTTATCTCTTAGAATCAGAATAGACACTGCTCCCAACCTATTTAAGTACCACCCACTATTCTGAAAAACAAAATCTTGCCCACTACTGATAGTTTTGGGTATGATTTGTTAATCTTTTATAAACAAAGAATTCCCAGACTACATTAAATCTTTTGCTAATTCTATTTTGTTGAAATGGAGTGAGATATTCAGCATGCGATCTACAAGTAGCCAGTGGTTCTAAACAACAAGCAAAAGACATACTCGAGCAATTCCTTTCCTAAAAATAATGTGAAAATATAATTAAAAACATCATAAATCAAATTACCCTTTAAATACAATGGATTTTATTGTCCCAGGCTGTTTCCCTAAACATAGATCATCCAGATCATCCAACTCCCAGCAGCTGGATTTGCTCTTCTGTCAAAACAGAGATTTTGGCAAGCAACTGCTCATATCTGTCCAACATTCTTAATGTAGCAATAGACCCAGATCCTGCAATTTGTCTTTTTAGTCACCATTTGTCTATTCCCACAACTAATGAGGTGATCTTTACATATTCACTGCATCTTGGCTAGAAGACAGTTCACTACTTTGAATTTTAAGCCTGGCTAGTTGATTTTACTGCTTTAAAGAGAGGAGCTTTTTCATAAAAATTGTTATAAAAAGCTTGGTTATATTTTTGAAAACCGTCACTGGAGCCCAGTGCTTATGAGCATTAATATGACCAGCCCTCTGATTCATAATCTTCTACAAGGCAACAGCTGCACAGACACCTGCACGTAGGACTGCTTGCTGCAATGACTATCTAGTTAAAACAGCCAAGGCCCCAAGCTCTACCAGAGCATTCCTTGCAATTTTCCTTCCCTTACTCAGTTCTACTTTTCTTTCCTAAAGCATATGAAGGAATCAAAATCCTCAGACCCTCTTCTGTTGACCTTATAACAGTCTCTTTTCCTTTCTTCACCATGAACCTGAACTTAAAACGCTTTTACAGATTACAGCAGTTAAAAAATATGCCACACTTGTCTGACCCATTTCACTTAGCACCATCTCCTTGTACCATCTGATTAGCCCACTCTATCCAACACCTCTTCTCTCTGCTGAAACTGTTGCTTCAGAAAAGTTGCCCTCAAATGTATATTTTTAAAGATGAAGCAGAAACTGCAGAACTTGTCTTGCAGAAAAAGTATAGACACGGGTTCGTGCTTGGGGATCATTCATTCCAAAAATTATTGTTCCTTCAGAATGTTTCAGTCTTTCTGTGGTTATTTGAGTCTTCTGTTGTTAAAGGAATCCTCATCAATCACCTACAAGTAACACAGAAGACATCAAGTATTTCCTCCAGCTAGCTTGCTCTAAAGGTGTTATTTTTGCAGTAAATTCAGTCACAGCATTTCATATGACCTGAATATGTGCAAGTCTGAGTTTTAGGACTGCATCTTCTTCATCTCATGTTCCATACCAAAATGAGGTTTTAAAGTTAAGATCACTCTACCTAGACAATGAAGAAAAAGTACTTCTCAGGGCTGAACTGCATCTTGAAGTTGCCTATCTTTCTTAATTGAGAAAGCCTGTGATGAACATAGGCATCACTTAATATAGTTAGTGAGGGGCTAAAGCTGGAATGAATCCAGGCCTATCTTTTCTTTTCTTACATTTTCAGAAAAGCTTACAAACTTTTTCACTTAGAAGTAATCCAGCATCCACTCCTATACTGCATCTTTTACAGAGAAGTTCTGGCTTCTACTGTTCTGATGGCACAACCTTACTGCAAATTCATATGTATTGCAGCACCAGATACAAATGTGGAGCAGCAGAGAGCTATTTATTTTCATTATCCCTAGTATTTCTAAATATGCTGTAGGCAGGTAAATATTTTATTTAGGATGCAAGATACAATCTATTTCATGCACTTCAGGTAAATCAGCATGTAATTCCCAGACAACAGATAATTACCTACATATCAAGCAATTCTTTTGTATATGGAGGAATTTCTTGTTGAATGTTTTCTAGCTGCAGAATGATGTGCATCCATCTTTTAAGTATTTGATTTTAGCAAGTTCAGCCTCACTACAATTGGGAACCAATGAATGGCTGGAGCTCTGTGCTCTGAAGCAATGCTCTACAATTTTTAATTACTGATTTTGATAACTGTACTTACATGTTGTTCAGTTGATACAAAACAAGTGGATTTCAGGGTGAAGGCATGTAATATGACAGCATCCACTAGCTAAAAGAAATAGGGCTACAGAACAAACAAACAAATAAATAAATACACTAACACTTTGTGAAAAATGGCCCAAGAGAAACCTTATTCATACAACGAATGCCTCAGAAGGAACTGCTAGTATTTTATTTAAAGCCAATCCCCCAAAATCCCTTCACTCATAATACTCTTGATGTCCATTAAAAAGTGTGAATTTTTTCTGCTGTGTGCACATTTGTACTGTGCCTTGTGGACTAGAGAGGAAAAGATTTTGTACACCAATCAATTGCATAGCTATTTGCAACAGAAAAATGGAATCCTTTCTGATTCACAATTCCCAGCGTACCAGTTTGTATCTGCCTATCAGAAACAAATAAGAACAGTTAATAAATAAATAAATAAATAAATGCAGATAGTTATGAGTGAATTCTGCCCCCACTGTAAATACGTCAAATTAAGTCAGTTATGGACCAGATGCCTTGTGGCCACAGATATGGATACCAGCAAACACACTTAGTGAAGAAAAGGTTATCTGAGTCTGAGCACAGCACTGTGCTATATAGTGCATCCCTCCTGCTCCAGACCCAATCTGACTCACACTTGTCATGGGCAGAGAAGCCCACGTCTGTCTGCACCTGCTGTGGAGACACAACTGTCTGTGGCATTCTTTTGTAAGTAGAGACTTACTAGAAGAGATGATTAAGGTGCGCTGTTAAGTATGTATAGAGTTTATTTCCTCCAATACTGCATTATTTACAGTGGGATTTATTCAGCCTAACGTCAGCTATCTAATGTCCAGCCTATGCTTTTGTGTAAAAGTTTCTGTTGCATGACTTTCTGTAAAAGTAGTAGAGAAAGAGAAGCACCTAGACAGTTAATTTATCCTGTTTGAAGAACATGTCTGAAATAGAGGGAGGATGCAACTTTTTCCAATTATTACATAGAAGCTCTGGATGTTCAACTAATTTCTACAGAGCCCTATATGCTTTAAGGGAAAAGTACAAAATTGACACTCTTTCTGATGGAAGAAACTTATATCCTGAGCACATAATTTGTCTGACTAGTACCTCACTCTCATCCTCACTGAACAAGAAGCAGAAAAGTAAGATAAGGCAGTTATTTAGGGCTCCAAAAGTTAGGCACAGAAAGTTTCAGCTTGATGCAATGGAAAGAAGGGAGGCAAAAGAAGAATTCAATTGAGAGAATAATGTGGTGAGTTATCGCCTTATGCACCTGACTATTTTGCACAGACACTCCTTCCTAACCCTGAAGACTCTCTCCTCTGAAGCTATTCCTTGAATGGACACCTGAACTTAAGTCCCCTCAGGCTGAGGACTGCCAGATAGGCATGTACTTCTGACTGAAACATTTGTATGCTCTTGGTTTACTTCAGCGCTGTCCGTCAGCTTAGCAGAAGGAGAGGAATGCAGAGGCTGAGGTCGGGGTTGAAGCTAGGAGCAGGAGGGTGGGCTCTGGGGCTCCCTGTGTGGACAGCTGGAACCTGCCTTGCAAGCTGTGCTGCTTATTTTTCCTTCTTAACCGTCTCTGATTAAAAGATCCTGCTGGTTCACAGTAAAGACAAAAGCTCAGTTTTCATTGACAAGACACATTCTTGTATATCACAAAGGCATGACCTCTCCTTATCTAAACCTTGCATGTTAGATTATTGATTTTTTTTCATATACTCCTACATCCATCAGTGTGAAATCTGTGAGGCTATAAAACCCTAACAAAATTTTGCCTTCTATCACTAAAGTTATGAATAAGAATAAACAGCCTGCTCATATCCATTCAAAACCTCTTCAAGTCACAAAAATAATGAATGAATAAATAATGAAGATTGAATTATTCTCTGCCTTAATTGTTCTGAAACAAGAGGTAAAATATGAAATAAAGGCACTTTTCATTGTTCTTTCATTCTTTCAAAGCAAGGTGCACTCTTAGCTACAAAAAAATTACTAGGATGGAAAATTACATGTGCAGGTGGACTTAATGTTTTTAAAATTTTATTTCAATTTTGTCATTTCAAATTGCACTAGTATCCCATAGAAATGGTTCCAGCTCAGTTCTTATCTGAACAGACATTTGGAAAAAATGGTTTGTTTTCTATTTTTTAACAAGAAACAAATAATACAGCTCTTTTTGATTGCATAACATTCATTAGTAGGAGCTATAAGGATGCATTAAGAAAGAAAATCTGTCATAAGGTTCAGCTGAAAGGAACATATACTTCTGAAATATATTTCATTTATAATCTGAAAAATATTGTAGACTCTCTGCTATGAACACTAATATGTATCTTTACACTGTGTATAAAGAGCATTTATGCTTGCTAAGGAAAGCAAAACCATGTAAACAAGCATGAGAGGAGTTTCTGATATTCCTGAGGGTTGCACTGCCATTCAGAGGAGCCTCAACAGGCTGGAGAAATGGGCAGAGAGGAACCTTGCAAAGTTCAGGAAAGGGAAGGGCCAAGTCCTGCACCTGGGCAGGAATAACCCCTTGCACCAGGACAGGCTGGGGGCCAGCCACCTGGAGAGCAGCTTTGCAGACAAGGACCCAGGGATCCTGCTGCACACTAAATTGAATGTGAGCCAGCAATGCACCTTCATGGCAAAGGCGGCCAACAGCATCCTGGGCTGCATGAGGCAAAGCATTGCCAGCAGGTTGAAGGAGGGGATCCTTCCCCTCCACTCAGCCCCTGTGAGACTCATCTGGAGTGCTGGGTCCAGGTCTGGGCTCTGCAATACAAGAGAGACGTGGACCTACTGAAGTAACGTCAGCAAAGGGTTACAAAGATGATTATCAGATTTGAGCTTCTGATATACAAGAAGAGGCTGAGAGAATTTGAATTGTTCCCCCTGGAGAAGAAAAGCCTCGGGGCAAATCTTATCAATGCATATAAATATCTGATGAGAAAGTGTAAAGAAGGTGGAGTCAAACTCTTCTCAGTAGTGCCCAGTGACAGGACAAGCAGCAACTGGCACAAACTGAAAAACAGGAAATTTCATTTACACATAAGAAGAAGCTGAATACTGGAACAACTTACCCAGAGAAGTTGTGAAGTCTGCATCGTTGAAGATATTTGAAAGCCAGCTGGATATGGCCCTGAGTAACCTGCTTTAACTGACTCTGCTTTGAGCAGAGGGGGTGGACCTGGCAGTCTCTGGAGCAGTAACAATCTTAACCATTTTACAGTTCTGTAAGGGGTGAAGTACTGCTCTACTCTTTAGGCCAGAATTATCAAATACAAATTCAAATACGTCTGGATTTTGGTTAGTGTAAAAAAAAGAAAAAGAAAAAAGAAAAAAAAAGAAACAAAAACATGATCATCAAGTTTTATATTTGCAAGCTACAGGAACAGCTTGCCTATCAGAGGGACAATACATCTGTCAAGTTGAGGGGATTAGTGGCAATGAGCCTTAAAGGAGAATAGCTGTGATGCTTCTCTTAATATAGCTACGCCAGTAGGCTATAACCTTCGCTATTATGATACCGTTAATAGCACCTTCCTCTGGGACTCCCAGTGGTCTGTGCCATCAGCTCTCACATGTGGAAAAGGACTGAAAGGCTGCCATTCTGGCCCTTTTGCTTGGATTTAAGTGACAACAAAGTATGATGTCATGCAGAACTCTCTTTTTGCAGTTTGCTTACTACATTTTCCTGGTAACCTGTATCCAGCAGTCTGCTCCTCCATGCCAGGAGAACATCACTGCACCAGGACAGCAAGAGCAAACAACCGTTCAGCTCTGTAGACCTGTTCTGACACCCAGTCCCAACAGCACAAAAATTGCAGGAGCTAAACTACAGGGTAGACAGCGTGTGTTTTCAGAGAATAGGAGCAGCATAAAGCCCTTTTCAAATGATCTACTGTGATTAGTTTTTTCACGCTATTCTTCTCTCTGAACTATTTAGCTCAGCTACACCCACAGGACCCTCTGTCAGCAAGACTGGATCCCTTTTCCTCCCTCTGACCGGATGAATTATGTCAAAGAAAAATTACTTGCCTTTTATAAATGCATCATTTGGTTCTTATTTGTTACAGATCTCTAATCTGACATTAACTAGGTCTTCTCAGCAAGTAGTGCCAGTGGATTGAACAGTCTGTTCACGCAAGTCAGAGCTGTACAGACAAGCCCTGTACAAAGAAATGTTGATGAAACTCTTCCCCTAAAAACACATGCACAGAAGATTTTTTTCTTTCTAAGTGGAGAACTGTCATAAACATGACTTACAATATATCATATGAGCGAACAACTGTAATAAAATGAGGCATTACAAGAAATATATCTTGCTAATGAGAAATGACAAGAGGGAACAATTATGACAAAATTGCAACCCACAAAATGTTTTTTAAAAATTCTGATAATCTCTACTCTTAAAGTATAAGGAAACTGAGAGAAAAGTCATGTTTAAACCTGTCTATAAATGTCTGATAGATAAAACTCTACATGACACAAATCACTTGCACATGTTTACCAGCTGTCTCAGTGTTCTCAGGAATTTACCTTTGCCCCCAGTGCCTCCCCTGAAATGATGGATGCAATTACATCACTCTTACAGGGTCTTGATATTGCTTCATTTTCGTCCTGTGATACTGAGGCTCTACCATCTTCGGCGAGCTCCTCACGCTGACTCAGATTTGCAGACCATGGGCTAGATCCCTTGGAGAAAAATGTCTCTGCATAAAAACCTATCCATCTTATTCAATAAAAAAAGATGGAAAGACTGACAGACTACACAAAATCATATCTCAGCCACCGAATGTTAGCATGCAAGGGACCACAGGAGCATAGCAGGGAAGTGTTGCCACCAAACATTCCCCAATGTAAGAAAGCTAAGGCCTGCAGCAAAAGGCTAACGAAGTACAGTGTGAGACAGACAGAAAGCACAGTCTTAAAGGCATCACAAACATCTGCACCCTTCCAGCAGGAAGGAGCATGTTAGAGGAAATGGGAATGGAGGAAAATAAATATTGGAATGGGACTGTATGGGACAAACTGATGTGGCTGAAGTTTTCATCTGATTCGAAGATAGATTAGGTAAACAATCACTTCATATCTATTCTATCTGTTGATTTTCTGTGTTGAATAGCTACACAGAAAAAATACCACTAAAATGTTAATCAGCTTGAACAGATCAAGAAAGCACGACTATTTACTGTTGGTGGAGATTTAAGCTGCTCAGATCTAAAGATTCTCAGTAAAACATGGCATGTTGGGAACTCCCCTGGAATGTAAACATGCTACAGTCGTAAGGGCAGGGTACAATACTTTGAGTGCAGCAGCGGTCGCAACAAAGCAGAGAGTAACAAAGCAACGCAGTTATTTCAGACTCTTCATCAACTCATGTCAGAAAGCAGAAGGAGCTTCAAAAATATCAGCTACTCCTTTCTGTGAAGATGACCTTACCTGTAGATAGTATGGCTTCAGTTTACTGATACGACCACAGAAATCCTCACAGGCCATAAAACTACTATCTGTTAGGTAAGTTACCTTGAAGAATAAGTGATACAGATTAATGCAACAACTACTAGCTAAGTTTAAAAAAATCACAAAGCCAAATAGCTCACATTATTTTAATAAAATAGGCAGTGGTATAACAGTAAGTTCATTCCACTGCAGCAAAAAGCTAAAGTCAATCTGTATCGTTCCCATGTGAAAATTACAATTCCTTTTTATTCTCTGCATCCCACTTCTCTCCCTTTTTAATGAACTTTTCCATCTTTTCTGCCTTCTACATTCTTACATCTTTGCACTTTCCTTTTTTTTTCCACCCATTTTGTTTCTAGGATAAGAGAAACAGCAGAAGAAATAAGACGTTAAACCTACACACAAGTTTTGCTGTGATGGCAACACAAATAAAAAACATTTCACTAAGACTGCAGTCGATGAGGTAACCAGTAGGAGAAACACCACAGCACAGGCCACAGTCAGTTTTTTCTACAATGATATGTTGAGGCAAGCACTGCCGAGATGTCTGCAGATGAGTGTACAGGTCTGGCCACCTCCACCAGCTCTAAACATTCACTCTGTGGTCTTCTAAGAACTGCAAATTAAATTTGGGTGAACCAGCTTCAGAACTCACTGGTTAGCTGCACTGAGTAGAGAAGTACTGTTAGGTTGACTTATGCTATAGATGAATTTGACCCACAGAGCATGTTCCTAAAAATACTATATTTATAGATGGAGGGAAAGAAGAAAAGTTCTTACAGACTATTGGAAAAGCATATTTTGCAGGCTGTCTGCAGAAATTTTTATCACTTCAACAAAAATATCTGTATTATTGTGCAGCCATGATTTTTTTCATACACTATTGTATGGCAATATTTTAAAGTTACAATTTTGTTTGAACATTTGCATAAAGAGGTTGCTGAAAATCAAATTTTACAGACAGCAAATCCATCTTCAGAATTATACTCACATTAATATTCTTCCTCAAATCATGTATGAGGTTATAGTTGAACCCTCTCCCTTTCTCTTCAAAGACCTTCAAATTGAATGATTTCTAACATTTATCCTGGATATATAACAAGCTTCCTTAATGTATAACTCAATTACAGAAATATTGCTAACATTTTCAGCTCTCTAAAGTTAATTTTTTGTGGTTTATGATGTCTGTAATATACTACACATCCAATGAAGTACAATCTTTGTGGGAGATGTATTATTTTACATAGAGTCTGGTAATTTCCACTTCGTTCTTCTGCTGTTTTTAGTACACTCCAGTCCTTCACCTTAAACTTCTAGAATTTTATAATAAGATCTAACCTAATGCCTAATGACTAGTTTTCTACTCTCATTAAGAAGATTATCTGTCCTTAAATTCATGGACACATTTAGTTAATACAAGCTTTCTTTGATCCCTGGATGGCTTAATCAGTAGTCACCTAAAACCTAGATTTCATTATTTCCCCAAGGCACTGGGAGAGCTTTCCTTTAAACATAAGGGTTAATTTACCATTACAGTACTTTAGTTTTATGCCACTGAAACTTCACAGTGAAAAAAAGTCAGCAGTGTTACACCACTGTAAAACTGATGCTGTATCAGGCCCTTAAACTGAGAGGAAAGTTGTTTGGAGAGATTACACACAGCGCACCATAACAGATTATGTTTCACCCTTTAATTCTGCTACATTACGAAAAGGTACAATAAAACCTGCGTCCGACTTTTCATTACAACTCCTCCTTATGCAGTCTTTCTTTTTAAAGACCTGGCTTGGGTTTTATATCAGCCTGCAGGTAATGTATGTAAGCTCAACAGAAAGCAACTCCCAGGAGCCTGAGTTAGGGGAACATGTAACGCACGCTTGGATCCCCTCTTTAAGGTGAATCTCAAAGAGCTGCCACTGGCAGAGAGACTGCCCATCCAAGGACGAAAGCTACCACAAGCCCAGGAAAAGAGCAAAGGTATCAAGCCTCTGTACTGGAGATTCTGAACCTCCTGCTGAAATACCGCTGGGTTAAAACAGTGGTGAAGAGATCCAACAGTGAGACACGAGTATTATCTCGGCCTTGGCAGAGAGAGACTCTCAACACTATTTTCTGTGAAGGAAGACACCAAGCACCCATTGATCCTCCCCAGCTATTAACTCTGCAGTGTTGTTACCGCTGGCTATGTTCATACAATTTAAAATGCAATGTGTAACTAAAAAAAAATTACAAATGAATTAATCACAATTTAGCCTTGTTAGTAAAAGACCTATGAAACAGTTCCCAACTTTGTGCTAAGGAAAGCGCTATATAAAGTTCATCACACAGAGCCAATTCTTCATCATAAAAAGTATTTATTTTTTAAAGTAGCATTCTCTGCAGTGAATGGCAGTTTAATCTCGCAAAAGAGACATTCATGAAATAGCTGAAGGGTTTACGTGCAAATTCTGTTCTATGATACCAAATCTGACACAAATAGGATAACTGCGTCTGCAGTAACTCAGACACGCTGTGTTTTACCCACACATTTGTGTTTTCAACCAGATCATCATTTCTAGTCTGAGAGATTCTGCCAGACTGAAAAAGAGGGAGAAGGGGGAGCAAAAACCACTTTACTTATAGCTAAAGAATGAAGAGTACTTTTGCCAGTGGAACATAATTGTTTGGGGCAGTGTCAAGTGAAAAAAAGCCTCAGTCTTTTAAGGTAATTTGAAACCAGATTCATCTCAGAGGGATCGAAAGAGGAAGGAGAAAAAGCTGTTGTGCTGAAGCCAACAATCTTCATTCTTCATTGCACACAGCAACATTTTCAGCAAAAGGTTGCTGCCATTACGCTCGCCCTCCTACAGACCCCCACTGCTACTCCACTGAAACATCACAAGGCTCAGAATACAAACGAAATGAGATTAGTTTGTTAGATTTCTTTTTACGGAAGGGAATATAGCAAATGTGTCTAACGCTAATACTCCTTTGACATCATTTTCCTTCCAGAAAGCCTGGCTGGGAGGTGGAGGCAAAGAGCAGAAGCCAGAAGGATTAGGGAGACCTCACTGACGGGAAAGAGCTAGCAGGCAAAGGGTGGAAGCAGGAAGGCCCCTCTGCTTAAGGATGAGGTTCAAGGAGGAAAAAGAGGACATCATGATCACCTAAAAAGATTTACTAGAATAAATGCTTTCAAAGGGATATTTTAGTAACAGAAATTGTTGATTCAAACTAAACAAAACTTCCACTGAGAAGAGTGAGTTCAGCCAGGAATTGAAACAAGGCAATGAGGTAGAGAGCAGCTGGCTGAGGTGGTTTTCTACCAGGCCAGTATCTCGGCTCCCAGCTTCCCCAGATGTTCAGTCCCTGTGCTTCCTCCCAAAAAAACAGTGAAAAGGAGGAAGCAGGCAGACAGCAACTACCTAAAAAAAAATCTGTTTCAAAGTTCCGTCAGATCATGATTTTCCTAAATCTTTCGTAGGTGTGGTTGCATTATTTGCTTTCCTTAGTGGCAATCCTAACCTCTGAAAGACCCATCTCATTCCCATCTCTCCTCCTGAGTCCTCAATTCCTTATTCCTGACCCACATTACAATTTCCTTCCTCCTCATGAAAAATTCACTTTTTTTTTTAGCTCGTATGCACAAGTTTATAGCACAGACCACAAACAATTATGTTAATACAATTGAGAGGGTTGCAGCAATAGGAAAGTGCAGCTAGGAAAATGGAAAAGGCAAGAACTTCTTGTCTCCAAAGAAAACACAGAGCAGAACTCACTCCTGAGAGCTCAGCCAGCTTCAGCCAGGCTTCTGGCTCTCCAGAGCTCATCCTCAGATCACAACAGCCATCAAAACCTTGGCCCTGGACATCCGCTCCTTCTGAGCTTCAACAGCTTTTGCCATAGTAATGTGAATTTCACAATACTAGTTGTTTTCCAGTAGTCCTGCCCTGGAATCAAGAGAATTTCACATTAAAAAAATAGTGATTGTTATTTGAAAGATGTAATATGAACCCTGATGACTCAACTTATCTAGAAGGAAAAAAGTTGCATGAAATTACTAATCTGTTAATGCCTTCTTGACTTCTTGGACTGATTCATGATCATACAAAGTTCAACAGCTGCAGCACTTGCATCTGCATTTGACTACATAAAACACAGGGTTGCTATCCCTCAGTTTGTGCTTCATTTCTTTCTACTAGATCAATCTCCTTAAGTCGGTATAATGTGAACGTAACTCAAAATGGAAGTGCTTTTCTCTATGCATAAACACACTTTACACACATGTTATATGTATATACACCCATTAAAGACAGAAGTCACTGGCTTCCCACATGAAATAAACAGGCAAACTGTGGAACTGTTTACTTTAAAAAAAAATAACACCCAAATCATAATTTGAAGTTTAGGCTTTTTGCAGATATCTAATTACCCTTTAAACACTTGTTAATAATATATCAGTCTTTACAATACAAAAATACAGTATTTGTTTGCTCTTCGTTTACTTCTGCCGGTTGGTCTAACCAGAGGCATAGCTGAGTATGCATTTAGTTTAAGCATTCAGGAAGCTGAAGTAGGTGAACTATGGTGAAACCGTTTTGTTCTTCTCTGAACAACAAAGCTGGGATCTTGCTAATTAGGATTTAGAGCCACAAAACTATGTGTGGTCTGTTGCCACTAGCGGTGACAGTCATATAAACGAAGTTTGAGAACGTCAGCTATTCTTTTCCAAGGACGCGGTTTTGTGAGAAACGATGAACTAGTGTAAAAGTTCCCTCTTGCTTTGGTTGTCCCAGCTTTAACATTCTTTATCAGATTTCTCCATAAGCTGGGGTAACTCCCGCAACACACGGAAACACTCTGGCAAGAAAGCGAAGACATTTCTGCTGTTTAGTGAGTCAAATCAGCTCAGCAGGTGGTCCCGTGAGAACCAGCTGACACAGGGCCGGGGGGATAGCAGTGGGGAGAAGTGAGCCACTGACTGCCTCAGCCAAGGATAAAGCAACTGGAGTATCTTGCAGCTTTCCATTTTTAAATGAAGCTCATGCAGAAAAAGAAATGTCATTAGAAATGGTTGATCTTTTTGAATATTCATGAACTTCATCCAGCTTTGTTTTGGCCAGACTTGTTTTTTTTTCCTAAATTTTGCACTGTCATGTAGTTAGAAAACAGTTACATGTGTAATTGTAGGATAGCGGAAGAAGGTAAGTGCTGCCTCCCTCACAGCATGCCCACTGTCCATGACTAGCAGTAAACTACTCCAGTACACAAGGCCCTAGCGAGTATTGCATTGCAGTGTGCTGAGGAGGCACACCAACCTCAACACAGGCGGCAGTAATGTCTCCAACACAGAGCTACTTCTGCACTGTGCAAACATGCAAGAAGTTTAAGCAAGACATTGCTTCAGGATACAGGAGATTGAGAAGCAGCTCAGCACTCCCAGAGAACTTAAATTCCAGGCCTTGATCTAGATTCCAAATGCAAGCACATTTTGCTTAGATGTTACCAAGATCTCTGACATGTGTTGCCTCCAAAACTAGAGCTTTATAAAGATAGATTTAAACTAGAGTTCAGATTTTTGGAGATGGAATAGGTATAGGAGAAGAATCAAAATCATCTTCCGACCTTTCATTCTGTATATTCCACAAGGTCCCTGGCTTAAACTGAAAGCCTGATGCACTAAGAAAATCATTGTTTGAAACAACTGTTTCCTGCAAACCACAAAACCTTTCAGACTTTAGGAATTATTATCAAAGTCCATGGTAGCTATAGCCAAGGCTATTCCCTCCCTCCAAATGTTGTACATTCGCAGAAGGCGTATGTATTAAGAAGTGTATAGATCAGTCAATAATGAAAGCTTCTCTCTCCACAGACTCCTGGTTCTGTTCCCTAACTGAAAAATTTCCTCTTAAGTGAAATCTGTAAAGTTCAGATACGAAGGTATCAAAGAGCTAGCATTTTTGTTCTGTAAGAATTACAATTTGGAAACTCAAGTATGCACCAAGTTGTCTTTCTGAAGAAAAGAAAGCACAAAAGTCAAATATAAATTCTGCTAATTGAAAATAAACCCAAACAACTCTTCCTAGATTTTTTCTTGCTTTTATCTCCAAATCTTGATATTTACCATTTAATATTTTGCTTTTCTGCAAATCTTCATATAAAGTTGATATATCTACACAGCAGAACTTCTCTCACATACAGAGTTTGAAAACAGTTTGAAACATTAAAAACAGTTTGAAACATAAAGTTTGAAACATTAGTGGTTGGCCCCTTGTCGGTATATCTGCTCATAGTTTCACTACTTTGACTCCTCAAGGTTCAGATTTGGCCCAGAATCTGTCATAAAGGTCTTTATCCTCTTAAGCACTAACTGCATGCATTGGTTGGAACATCTGCAATACAGAATATGCCATGAGTCCCTTCAGAGGATGATTTTATACCAATGCAAACATACTTTTGGTTTGGCAAAGCCATTATGTAACAGTCTCAATTCACAAACAAAATTCAAGTGCAAATAATCCAGCTAGTGGGAGGCTGCACTTTCTTTTAAACTTCATAAACAACAACATGCAGCACCCTGTGACTGTGTCATTTGCACAATACTCAGCAAGTTTTCTTGTCTCTGCTTTGTATGGGTTTGTACCTAACGAGTCTCATTTGGAGCTTAAACCTAACTCCAGAATTGTTTCCTAAATTGACCGCACAGGCTATTAAAATTGAGCCCCATGTATTACACAAACAGGTACTGAGGATCTAGGTGTGAGACAGATCCATGAAACCATCAGTGCCAACAAATGGCTACAAATAAACAGGAAGGCAGAAGTAAATCCAGTTCTTTTAAACATCTGTAATCCTCTGCTACATATTTGGCAGCCTTTTAGAGAAAGGACATTGACATAGTCCAGAGTCAGTCAACAAAAATGATAAAAGATGATTGGTAACATGCGCAGAAAATCCAGAAAAACATGAATACCATAAACTTGAAATCCAAGCTTTAAAAAAAACTCTTCAAATTGTGTTTCATAAAGGAGTATTGCAAAAATAGTAGAATCACTCAAGTAACAAGACAACATGTTTTGCTGGACAATAATAGGAATTCTTTAAATGGTACAGAATTGATGGCAGTTTTAGGAGCAAGTGCTCTGTCTGCTTACCTCTGTGATTATTGCTTGCTTAGCACTAAGACACCATGATCCCAATTCAGAGATCTTTGGCATTTTTTAATTTAGGAAGTGCCAGTATTCCATCATTTATAAAAGTAGTACCAATATCCTGACCTCATGAAACTCAGATCTAAAGGTTCAAGTAAGCGGGGAGCATATCCAAGCACTTGGAATTAATTTGTCATTTCACACATTTTAAAGATAAAAATGTATAGCTAAGTGGAAGAGGAAATCAAGTTCTTTGCTATTCCCCAAGCAAGTGCTGCTGTTGTGTACCTCTGCTCTCCCATCCTTACAGAAGGATGGAAGGATACACTCTTCTTGTGGTCTCTGTGGCTACGTAGCTACAGTGAGCTTGTTTCCTGTGTACTGCATCATGTTTCTGGGGATGTAGACTATTTTCCCTCCTTCTTCCCTTCTGTCCTCACTCTGAGACTTGTTTTATTTTTATATTAAAGGGAATTTAGACTGAAAATAACCATATGGGATTCCACATGACTCTGCTATGACTGAGTCTCAGTGCTGTTCATTAACAGATTGGCAACAAATACATCTCCCGAAATTCCAACACCCTTAGGGCAAAGAGTTCCTGAGTCCAGGATATGTGTGCAAGTGACAGACTCTTCCCGCCTGATGAAGCTCTATTGAAATGTTCTGTCCTTCTCCTTCTGGCCTTCATTTCTGGCCATTACACAACCTCTGCTTCTGCAGATTTCCAACAACACATTTAACTACCTCCATTTTGAATCCCCACCTTGTCTTCTAACTTCAGTTCAGTGTCAAACATCAAGAGGAAAGGCGGTCTTTCAAGGTGAAAGAGTAGGTGAGACAAAAGAGATTAAGAGAACTGAGGGCACCCTTACACTGTGCAATAGAGTACAACATAGAAATACCCAAATTATCATGCAAGAAATTAGCTCCAGAGCAGCAGCAGTGTAACATCAGCACCACACTGCTTTGGGGCTAATTAGTCTTGCTCAGAAGCACCACACCAATGCAGTTACAGTGTTTCCAGGTCTCAAGAACCCTTTTTTTGTGGCTGAACCAAAATAAAAAATCATTTGTGTAAATAAAAAGCTTTAAAATGTGGTAATTTTTGGCAAAAATGATATTCAAGAGAAAGCAATCCATTTAAGTTGGTCATTGTGGGCACTTTTTACAATATACAAGGCTGAAGTTGTAAACTCAGGGAAACAGTCCCACAATCCCTCTTCTGTCCTCTGCAGCATAGTATTAGCACACTTGCAGTGAGAGTGCAGTTCACTTCCCTTCTCTGCCACACTATGGGTATAAGTTTGAACTAAAGTATTTGGTCCTCCCTGTAAGCAAAGGTGGGGATCCATTAAGTTCAGCCTTTATGACCAATACCAATACCAATAAATACCTAGACAATTACTGAGGGACAGAGAAGAAAGATGAATGGTGCCATAGTGATCAAGGAATTCTTTGGAGAGGTTTTGGTTTCAGTCCTTAATCCAGTAAATATTTCAGAAGTGCAGTTTCAATGAGCAGAAGAAACCACTCTGAATCCCCTATAGCCTACAGCAAAACAAGTCGCATAGAAAACAAAAGACCATGAATCAAATTCCTCTCCCAAATCAGGCAAAGAAACTACTTGAGGAAAATGTGTCCTCCCTGTCTCCTGCAAAATGAATACACTGACTGCTCTGTTATAAGGGAAGCATTAAATCCTTTGAAAATAGTTTGCAAACCTTTTTTAAACAATTCATCTAATTCAGTCTACTGTCACAGTCAATCAAATGCTCATTTCCAATAACTTGTCTCCCCAAACATTCATATAAAAATACTACTACTTCATCATATTAAGCATCCTCAAATTGTTTTGAAAGTTTGGACCTGCATCTCTGTCCTATAATTAGCAGAGAAATTTCATTTTTAAACTAAGATCAACAATACTAAAAGGTAAATAAATGGTTACTCCAATCCTCCCTCAGCTAACATTTCTAAGCTGAAATCTATGCTTTCATTTGCAAGTAGAGTTATTAACTTTTATATTCTGTATCTGTGCTCATTTCCTTGAGGTCTTCCTTGAGATTAAGGTAGTGCATACATACAAGGTGACAAGAATTAAGGAAAACCTTCCAGCTGCAACATTCATTTGTACTGGATACAATTGGGCATGGCACATTGTAATTACTCAGTTTTTCATTCATTTCCTTTTACCTATGCAAATAGTGCTTAAACAGAAGTGTTTTGCATCAATAGAAATAACATTTTGATATATTTATGGATTATATTTGAGTATGCTAACACCAACAGCATAATACATCCACAGTGAAGTTATATAGAGCCTAGTCATCTAAAACAACTGTTTCTGTGCCCAGGAAGACAATTATTTCACACTGTAACCTGTTCCCTGCCACATTTCCTAAGGGCACCTTAGAAATGAGCTTAGGAATGAGCTATAAGCTAAGTAGGGAAAGGCTCTTCCCAGATGGCTGTTCCTGGAGTCTGATGCTCTGGACCTGTTGCTGACTGGTGATGCACCTCTCTGGGGACAAAACTGTAATGTCTCTTGCACATTGAGGGTCCATGTCTGCTCAATCATTTGACAAGCCCAAGAGCAAAGGCTTTGTCAAGAGTTTGCCCATGTGCAAGTTATAAGGGGGCTCACACGTGCCTCCTTAGGAGGTCAGTGGTCTTCCTCGGAAGAAGAGGGGGCAGGAGGAGGGCATCATTAGTCTATGGGGCTGACTGTGCAAGGCAAGCGGGTCAAAAGACTGTAGTGTTTGGGCGTACACACAGGTCCTAAACACATAATACACCTTTTATACAAAACTGATTCTGGAAGGAACTTTTACATTCTGTTCAAGACACCTCTCTGAAGTAGGAGTGGTTCTAATTACAAGCTTTTCCCTAAAATAATATTAGTTTTTAATACGTGTTTATCCCAGTATTGAACACAGAAAGATCTTACCACCTCTAGCTGGCTTCTACCGCTGTTGAACACTGCCATCTGCTGGCTCTTGTGAGAAAGATGACTTACATTCGGTGAGAGCTCAAAAATCACAGAATGGCCTAGGTCAGATGGGAACTCCGGAAATCATGGGGTCAAGGCTCCAGTGGTAAAGCAGGGCCTCAAATTAGGTTATTCAGGGCCCTGGTTATATTAAGTCCTGAATAATTCCTGCGACAGAGATTCCACCATGACTCTGGGCTGCTTAATTCAATATTTAGCAGTTTTTCACAATGAAGGATTTTTTTTCTTACATTCAGATAAAATTTCCACTGGAGCAACTTGTCCCTGTTGCCTCTTGCCTTGTTATTTTGCATCCTTGTGAAGAGTGTGCCTTCATCTTCTCTAGAAATATCTTTTAGGTATCTGAAGACTGTAACTAGTTCTGTCCCCACCATCCCTATCCAGCCTTCTCTTTTCTTCTCTAGGCTCAGCAAACCCAATTCCTTCAGTATATCTTTGTTTGTCAAGTTCTCTAGTCCTCTAACCACCGTAACAGCCTTCTTCAACCTTTCTATGTCTCTCAAACTGAGGAATAAAAACTAAGCACACTAATCCAGGTATATTCTAGCAAGTGCTGAATAGAGTGGCGTGATCGCATTCCTTGATCTGCTAGCTTTACTCTTCCAGGTATAGCCTAATGAGTGCCAAATAGAATAGCATAAGCATATTCCTTCATCTACTCTTGCTAATGAAGACCAGGATGCTGTTGGCTATCTTTGCTGCCATGATCCACTGCTTGGTCATGTTCATTGCTGCCCACTAGAAACACCCCCCCCCCCCCTCCGGACTTTGATTGCAAAGCTGTTCTCCAGCCCATCGGGTCTCAGCCTATATCACTGCTTGTGCTTACTTCATCCCAGGTCCTGCACTTTACATTTATCTTCATTAAACCTCAAGTAATTCTCATTGGCCTAAGGTCTATCAAGGTCTTTTTGTAGGTGGTTCTTCCTTTCTATGTATCTGCTTCTCCTAGTTTGGTGTAATCCACAAACTTGGTGAGGCATCTCATCATCCAGACTGTTTATATTAATATATACAACATGAATGCTATCAGTCTCAGCTCCCTTGAGGAACTCTACTCCCCATTGTCTCTGTCACTTCGACTTTGAGTTGTTTCATCATAGAAGGCAAGGAGGTTGGCCAAGGACTCTTTATCCTTGGTAAATATGTCTTGCCCTGTCCCAACCACCCTCATGTCCTTCATGTGTACAAAAATAACTTCCATGAAGATGCTACATAATTTTCCCTGGGACTGAAGTGAGGTTGAGCATTCTGCAATTTCCTAGATTTTCTTTTCTGTAGATGGGCACAGTACTTGTCCTTTTACAGTTGTCTGTGACTCTCTCTCCTTGTGACCTTTCAAAACTGTTTAGAGAGGCTTTTCAATGAGGTCAGAAAACTCTCTTAGCACCCTTGAATGCATCCCATTAATTCCCAAACATGCATATACATATACATACACACACACACACAATTGGTACAGACAGTCCTTAATTTGATTTCACTCTACTATCAGCAGAATTCCTTTTTGGCACAGAGCCTGTGCTGGTGACTACAAATGTAAATAGGTCTGCCATAAACAAGGTACTTTTAAAACCTGTGTAGCACAACGTGAAAATATTTGGTACTTTACTTAAATCTTCCGGTCCTGAAATCAAACTTCTACATGAGAATATTGGTTCTCATTTAAGATAAAACCAACTTCCAAGGCTGTGGAGAAAAGCTTTAAAAAGTGACTTGAAGATGAACAAGGAAGAATTCAAAATTATTTTAAAACTCAGGATCATTTGGTAACTAATTAACTTTTGACTGTTTGACAGTGAAAAGAGCTATATTATTTCATATCTATATCTATTATAGGTATTATGTGTATGTGTGTACATATACACACACACAAAATTGATATCGTTAGCTTTACTTGTGGTCACCGCTCACAGAACACTGCATCAGGCTGACAGGTCATCCTTTTATGTACAGGTCTGTGTCACTTCCAGAACAAGCTCAGGTCAGGAAGTAGTAATGTATGTTCATACAATGTGAGATTACTAGACTACTTCCTTTCAAGTGATGTAGTACTACTAAGGGTTTTGGAAGCCAAGTTTGGCCCTCAGCTATAGCATCGTGCTAATGGTACTCTGAAATCTGTGAAACTCTCATGCCTGCATATGGTTTATGAGATCTTTGAACAAGAAAGGAGGTTTGTGCCTATTCCTGTGAGGTGTACTGCTAGTGCTCTTTGCAACAACGATCGAAAGGGACTACTCATGCCATAAGCAGACATGTAAAATAATCTAGTTTGAAAGGGACCTCAGGAAGTAAACTAATTCAACCTCCTGCTCAAAGCAGGGGTCAGCTGTGACAGCTCCATATCTAACATGAATATGACAACTTCATATCTAACATGAACAAATAAAAATGCTGTCTGTCACCCTTTGGAATAGCACACCATTTTAAATAAAAGTCGGCTGATGCATTTTAAATAAATGACTAATCCTAAACCAGAGTAAGCATAATGCATACATTTGGATACACAAGTGATCATATTTTAAGGGACCTGAGGTTATACACCACTAATGTCCATTTTATAAATGTGTGATTGAGGTACACCTCCAAAAAGTAGCTTTGTTTTTATACTCTCCAAACAAGCAGTTCTGACTCTCTGTAGTTTTCAGTGCCAGAACTGCACAGCAAGAACATCAAGGGAACAAGAGGGCTTCTGGGGGGAAAGATGGATAGCTGTACGTAGCAAAATCAGACTGCCACCTTACATACAAAAGAATAAATGCAATATATAGAATATGGCAAATATTTCATATGCCCTATACTGTGAGGTAGAATACACAAGACCTTACAGTTCATTCTCCTTGGAAAATGAGGGCTAAAATACGTAGTAGTTTAAATCACCATTTTAATTTTAAAATTAGAAGACAGAAAAGTTTACGTTAAATATGGTTATTTTTCCCATGTACTTGAATTGTTCTCCTTCAGTGATTTTCATTATCCCAGGATCAGGAAATAGTTCCATCCCTTAGTCTAAATATGACATGCTAAAATGAATACCGAGAGGATGCATCATAAATACCTGTATTTAAATACCACCTGGCTTAACAGAAATGTGTTCAGATTATTCATATTTACATTTTTATCATATTAAAAATAGATTGATTGTCCATTTCAGATGATGGCTTTTTCTTCAGTGTTTGTGTTAGACTCACCTTAATCATCAATTGTAAATACCAGGGTAGTGCTTATAAAGTGGTTTAATTAACTAAATAAATTTACTTCAAATGTGGTAGATTAGATAAAGGATAGTTTATCAAAACATTCAATATCACAAGTTCTATGGTTCATTAAGCAAGGTTAATATTATTTGCAAGTAACTAATAGAGATGATTGTTTCTGCTAGTCTTCCCACACCTTGGAAGTTTCAGAATTAATAGTTCTCACTCTCTACATCTACTTTATTTGGAAGAAAATACATTTCTTCTTCTTCCAAAACCTGGGTTGTTTCAGAGCCTACTGAGCTGAAACAGTTAACAGTTAACAGAAACAACTCCCTCAGAACCTGCAAGAGAGCCAGCTTGTAAAAGGTTCAGTATTTCCACAAAATGAAGTGGTGTTTGGCCATCCTTCGCTAAGTGAGCACCAACAGAGCTCCCGCTGGGCAGTTGGGGCTGAGATGTGGTGGCATGAAAAATGCTAACGTGTGGACACTGGCTGCCTGAGTCGCTGCCCACCTGCTGTTCTCTGGAAACATCCCACGCGGCAGGGGATCCTGTTCAGTTACAAACCACAGCCTGGGAAAACTACACAACTACTTGACTGTTAAGCTTTCAAATGAGGGCAGGCTTATGGGAAAGAATAAAACAATAGGTAAAGGCCGTGGTGGGGCAACAGGTGAAAAACTAACAGAATCACAGAACAGGTAAGGTTGGAAGGGACCTCTGAAGATCATCTAGTCCAACCCCGCTTCTCAGGCAGGGTCACCTAGAGCATGTTAGATAGGGTTGCATCCAGGTGGGCCTTGAAGATCTCCAGAGAAGGAGACTCCACAACCTCTCTGGGCAACCAGCTCCAGTATGGAGTAAGAGGGAGAGAGAGAGAGAAAGAGAGAGAGAGAGAGAGAGAGAGAAAACAAGAGAGGAAGAATGCTTTCATCCATACTAAACAATATTTAACAGGTAACTGTGCATGTCAAGAGAAACAGAGCAGCAGTTTTCTGGTGACACCCATAAGACACATTTGTAAAAAGCTGTTCAGATAATCAACCAGTATGAATCAGCTCAAGGTTTCTTAGCAAGTAGAGCATTGCTAGTTTCCATCAGCCAAGAACCTGGTATTGGATGACTTCACTTGAAAGACAGGACATCGTGCATCCTTCCTAAATTTTTAAATCTATATGGAAACCCTAAGTCTAAGTTACAATTTGTGCCAGCATGATGACACATGTTATACTTTAACGGCTCTCCACCAGAAAGTACAACAGACTGTACTGCTGACCTGGCTTCTCTCTACTCTAAATTGCCTTCACCTAGTGAAGTAACATTTTCCAAACCCATGAAACCCCAGACATAACATCACAAAACAAAATCCTTTCCAGAATCTTGGTTGGGCTGTGGTTTTGTTCTCTAACAGAATTTGGAGACAATGTCAAAATTAGTCTCTCCCCTTTGATCTGAGAGAAAGTCACTAAACAAGCTGCCCTCATGCTAACAGGTATCCCTCCTCTGGGGACAGGGATGGACATCGACAACAGGGCCTGACCTCAAAGGCTGTCCATTTTACAGAGGGCAGAATAGGGGGAATCTAGCTCTAGGCATCTAATAGTGGCACCAGAATACCTTAGGCTTCTCCTGAAACACATTAAATAAAAGCCAGTCCCTCTACTGGCATCCATCTTTTTCATCTGCTATTAATAATGCTGAGGTTTGGTATCCTATAGCTGAAAACTTGTATTTATAAAAGGAAAAGCTGAGCTTTGGATACAAAGAAGATTAAAGAGTTGAAGCATGCAACTGCAATTTGACCTTAATATTATGAGAAGTCTTGAGAAATGATCAAAATGTGGAGCTAAATAGAAGTATAATACAACCATGCTGCACTACATGAAAAAAAATGTACTGAATTATTTTATTACAAAAAAGTACTAAAAGCAAGAATAATGCCATAGATGTAACCTATTTAGGTTAAGTAGAGTAACATATAGCATCCCATAGAAATATCTTATGGAATAATGGGTACTAAGGCAAGCAGTATGGACTGGATACAGAACTGGATACAGGGGACAGTATACTCGTTTATCCCGCAGTCATTTGCTGAGTGAGGTTCCCAGGAACCAACCTGGAGCCAATTCTTATTACATGCCCTAAGTTTCAGTATTTGTGCAGAGCTTATGCAGCTCTTAAGAATATAAGTTCCTGAGCCTCAGACAGTTCAGGTTCAGGAAAGTACTCTCTCCTCCTGCGCTCTCTTGCTCCTGGCTACTCTCACAGCCATGACACTCAGCTGAATGGCCTTTCCATCGGAGCAAATAACGCTGTTCCTAAGAGTCAGGCATGTGCTTATGAAATTTCTGGATGACAGAAAGCTGTAGCGTGTTTCCACTGAAAAAGACCATGAGGTGGAGGAGGATGGCAGGGGAGGAAATAGTTTTACAGACAGGAATAGACTAAAACAAGGTGTTACAACGTATAATGTTCTTATGAAATTATTATTGATTTTTTTTTTGGCTATTACCTGAGCCTATCAATTGGAGATGACAGAGGTGAGTCAGAGACACCAGCGTGCAAAGCTAATGCAACCCTGTTCTGCCCCCCGCAGCCCCGTCTGCTGCTACCAAAGCCGTGTTTCCTGGCCACCCAGCCAGCTGGCCCTCGCCTGCTGCTCCACCAGCAGCCCGCTCCCTGCCCCATTTGCCAGTTCCCCTTAGCCTGCTCCCCCGTGCCCCAGTTGGCCACGCTTCCACTTTCCCCTCGTGCCACTCTGGCAGCTGGCACATGGGCAGAGTGGTCCCAGCTCACTGGCCCCCAGCCCAGCAGAAGCCCCCGGCCGCCGCTCGCCCACATCATTGCAGGGAGAGATGGCGATGGCAGGGGCTGCTCGGAGCAGGCGGCTGGGTCACGGCCATTGCATTCACCTGGCAGCAGCATGAGGACCCAGCAGCTTTATGTGAACTAAACATCAGCATTGCAGAAAATGAGCCAAAACTACCCCTTAACCTCCTTGCAAATAGTGTTTTTGTTTGGTTGGTTGGTTGGTTTTTTTAACCAAAGATCTCAAATTCCTCCCCTCATGCTAGCAGCTTTTCCTCTGGTGAAAGGCTCACTCTTCCCTTCTGAAGATACAGGATACCAGGAGGGAAAGAACAGTGTCAGTGACTGGGCCAGAGTACCTTATAGCCTGCATGCTAAATTAAAACCTATCATTAGGAAACACTGATCAGTGACTATCATATCCAAACCATTTTGCCAGAGAAGGAAGGAGCAAATATAGCTAATGCTAGAAAACAGATTTCCAGTCTCCAGGATGTCCTAGCCCCCTCTACCTGCTCCTGCTGAGTACAGTTTTGATAATCTGCATCCAAACAGCCTTCTTTCTGAAAAAGCATGTGGTTTTTAAGACTTTAGAAACCAGCTGGGGGAACAGACAAACTTTTTACATTTTGTCACTGTGTTACAGGAAGCAAAGAAGATGCAACTATCCCCACGCACAAGCACGACCATTAGGAACAACAAACGTATTTCAAGCATGGAAAATTAATCGAAGTGCTCTACAGCTTTCACATCTCTTCAAATCACACAGAACAAATGCCGATAGCTAATTCCATACCGCTTTTTTCTTTTGCTTCCAGAGAGAAATTACATTTCACAGTTGAAGGGTTTGAGTTTCTTCCACCAAAGAGAAAGGGCAGCTTACCTTGCATTTCTCAAAGTAGGTAGAAATTTGTACTCAGCACAGATGACTTTGTACACCAAAGCACCATCCCTTCAGCATGACTGAGTGTATTTCTGCTGGTTCATGCAAGCAGGCATTAAGTCAGCACAAGTGCCTGCTCATAGAAGAAGGGCAGTCAGGGCAACACAAAGGCAGTGACAATCAAAGAAGGGTTGACTACACTGCATTAAGAGGGAGATTACTGGAGCAGGGGAGAGATGGCGTGAGACGTGCAACACCCAATTACGAACATACCATTAAGTGCCCAGAGCAGCAGCTGCCTGCTGGGATAATGGTTACGTATCTCTCACACACACGCACCCCAGCGCACAGCACTAGCAGCAAAGGTGTATTTGCAAGCACACCCTTGCGATGTTACCACTGACTGGGTGGTACTACCCTGCCGGGGGAGGCTGGCCTGAACTCTGCCAGCTTACCTCGCCGAACACGGGGGACAGGGCTGGCTCGGCGGGAGGAAAGGCAGCCTCTCCTTTACTACACACACGCGCGCGTGCACACCCCTCCCTCAGGTCTGGGGGGTGAGGAATTGCACCACAGGCAAAACACAGGCCGGGGGTGAGCTTGAGTATTACGAGTGTCAGTGCGTGCGGGATGTAGTAATAGATCAAATACGGACAAGAAAAGAAAAAGATACTTAAAGCTGTTGGTCTGTGATGGCTTCATGTCGGAGGTGAGGACTGACGGGCTGTCCTGAGAGCTCCAGAATGCCCTTAGATCTACAGCTAAGACAAACCTCACTCCCCTTGGCACCTGTGCCTCAAGGTCAAGCGTTTCCTGTCAACCCCCAAAGCATCTACCACCAGAACATACCAGTCCTATAGGCCTACGAATGTGGGCTTTCAGCCTCGTGGATTCATTCCTGTGCATTAAATAGAAGGAACCAGAGTCTTCTGGTTTTTGTAGAGGGCAGCAGCAGCCTGGGAAGGTTGAGGAACACAATAATAGGTATCTTGTATGAAGTAAACTGGAGCTACTGGAGCTACATATGAAGATGAGAAGCAGTAGACTGTTCACCTTTTGTGTTTTTCCATATTACCTTTTATATTTGATAACAAATAAATGTTAATATCACATTCAATACAACAACCGTGTGTAGGAGGGGATTACTTAATGATCTTACACACCAGCAACATGAAAAAAGGAAACAGCTATTTTCAGTAAGTAACACCTTCTGCAAAAGTTCATTTTTCTTTTTTCAGGGAAACTGGGGATCAATTCAAATTGTACATAGCAGAAATAAAAAATTTATTTTCATCAAAACACCAACATTTTTCAGGTTTGCCAAGTGAGTCACTTGACGCTGGTATTACTACAGACAACTGGAGTCCTGCTGCAACACAAGCACATTTTATTCCTGCAACTATAATCTTGCTAGAAAAAAAGGAACATTTCTTTTGGCACAGCTTCAGCTTTTGTAATTTCTTCAACGAAGAAGAGAATAGTGCTGTCTGATCGAGCTGTACAGGAAATAGTTTAGCTGTCAAGATTTTTTTTACAGCTTGAAATTGTTTTCTATCTCAAATCATAATGAGAAATCAAAATCTGGAAAACTTTTTTTTTTTTTTAAACAGAGCCAGACACTCCAGTAATGGAGTAACATATATGCTGCGGTGTAAACAGCTGCTTCATCAAAAGCAAATAAACAGTCTTCTGGCTTAGAGGAACCAAGGGATGTAACCAGTTTTAAAAGTGTTTTTCTTAGCTTATACCTTTTATTACATCTTCAAGAGTAAATCATGTGCTTACTACAGGTCCACAGAAAACAAGGTAGAATTCAAGGTATTAGATCACCAGGTGATCCAATATATCATTTACTATGCAAGGAATATACAGAGCCATTGAGTTCCTAAATTTAACAGAATGTTATCTTCAGCTAATTACTATAGGAAAGGAATGTGTTTTTTCTGTATTAAGAAAATAAATCTTTTAAAGTTATAAATACTTATTATTTTAATTTAATAAATATTTTAATGCACCTTTATCTTTAAGAGTTTACTATTTGTTTAATAATTTATATTTAAAACATTTTATTATATTTTTATATTGTTTATTTACAAATAGAAGTAGCAAGGTACAAAGTAAAACATATGAGGTACTATTATTAAATGAAATTACATATTGTGGCAAGTCCTTTCTTTTCTGTTCATACCTTGGCACACAGTCATGGCACAACTTTTTCAAAACCAGAGCTAGTTTTGTGAGTGTTTCCACAAATAGTAATGGAAGCACTTGGGCTTTTTTCTAAAGCACTCAAAGTTTAGATTGTAGTCACTTGATGAGGCTTTAGCAGATTCTCTGTGCTCTCAGTTGTCATAGTGTTAGGGCCAATGTAGATTAGAATCCAGCGTTATCAGTCCTGGGAGTTCTGGTAATATTTCAGATTAATTCAAGCAACAGATATTTACAAAATTTTGTAAAGATCCTATAGTGACAATCCCAAAAGAAGGGCCTGCAAATAATACAGCTACTTTAAAATGAAGTAGCTGAAATTCCATCTCATCCACCTTTTTCTGGCCTTCAGAATCCCTAGGAGCTCCATGGATTTGAATAGATTGGAGCTGAAGATTAGACATTTCCCAGTATAAGGAAACAAAGTCAGGTGCTGTTGCAAAAACAGTTCTTACTGCGCCACTGTGAGAATAACAGCATTTTTAGGTCTTCTATCAGACCCAATATTTTAATTGCAAGAACAGATTCTCTAAGCTACACTGAACTAACTCCTAACTGTGCACTAGTTACTCAGTCAGGACAAGTCCTACCCTGTAGTGTCTGAAAAAACTCCTAAAGTGGATACTCCTTTCCCATACATCAAAACAGCTGTTTCAATTGCAAGTTTATATCCCCACTTCTTCCTTTATCTGCCCGAAACTTGTGTCTCCTTCAGATGTTACATGACTTGAGAAGATTACCTTAAAACTGACCGACCAGTAGCGCTAACATGCGCTGACTTGTCCAAAAGGGACTTGGTGGAAGGTGTTTGCAGCCTTCCCCTACCCCAACATCCATGACAAAGTAACGTTCAGTCACGTCCACCTGCCTGTCCTCAGACTGTTCCTGCTAGGTATTTGTTCATTTCTAGCTGCAGATTAGATTCAGTGGACATATGAAAGGGGTGTGATAAGTGTCATGCAAATACTGTCTTTCTGCGAGGCTGTCTGTAGTGAACAGGGACACAACGAAGCGTGTAGCTTAGCGGAACACGCTCCCTCGGAGCTCCAGGGCGTACAGGCCAAAGGACATACCGTCTTCATATTTGGGTAAGATAATCTGAAACCATACTCATCTTACAGAAATATGAAGGCTCTCAACCTGCTTAGCACTTGCTGCTGTATGATTAGCAAGACTAAGAAAAAAATATATATGTGCATGTGTTGGTGCAAGAGCATTTTTAATTTTTGATCTTTTTACATGTCATTGTTCCGTAAACATGCATTTGTTTCAGTTGAAAGAAAGAAATGGGAAATTTCCAGTTCAGAAAACCCATTCATCAACACTAGATATGCTTTTGTGGTCTGCAAATAGAAGGACTTTCTTTTCTTTTTGTGTTGTCTTTGCTGCTTTTAATGACTTCCATATTATGCTGCAGATGTAATACATTTATACTTGAAGTAGATTGTGCTCTTTGCCAGAAAGAGCGCCTGGCTTTAAAAGGAGAAATACTCAGACAATAAAATAACAGAGATGCCTTATTTAGAATTGCAGCATATTTTAACTTACTTTTCCTATATGATGACTGGCTTTATTGAGTGAATCAGCTGATCGATCTTATTTGTTTAAGCATCATTAAACACATGCTTTGTAACTATATATTACTATAAATATTTATCGTACATATTGCTCTTATGTACGACAGCTCTTAATATATACAGTATTGCAGTTGCTGTAATTGTTTTTGTTATTTTTAGTAATAATAATAAAGTATCTGTGATATTCTTTTAGGGAAATATAATGGACAACAAATCAATTCTCGAAGAGCTTCTTTTAAAGAAGTCACAACAGAAGAAAAAGATTTCACCAATTAATTACAAGGAACGATTGTTTGTTCTGACAAAAGCAACTCTTTCTTATTATGAATATGACAAAGAGGTAAGAAATCATTTTCTTAAGTACACTGTTCTAAGGTTTTCCAAAATCACCTAATTCCTCTGTTTTTTTTTTTTTTTTTTTCTGTGAGACTTGATTAGATACTATGTATTAGAACAGCAGGTGTACTTTATTTCAAGCAGAATTAAAAAATTGCAGGGTGCCAAATCCCAGTTTCAGTTCAGGAGAGCATTTAGCCTCGGGCTTAGGGGCGTCGGTGTTAGGGACAGCTCTCACCATTAAGCTGAAACATTGAGCATCTGTCTGAGTCCCTCCACAGACAGCAAAACTTAGGCAGGTAATTAACGTTAGGCGTATGTTTAAGCACTGTTTTGAATAGGGATGCCTTCCCTATTCATACCTCTGTCTGCACTGATGAAAATAACCAGTTTCAGCAGTTACTTTTGACAGGCATGATTAGTTCAGAATTTTATCCCGCAGCTGCACAAAGCAGATGGTTAAACTATCGTTGTTTCCTAAAAACTGACTGTATATCACAGAAGGATAGCTTTTCACTCAGAAGATCTCCAGACATGCAAATATATGTCCCAGGCAACTTGCTTTAAAGTTTTTGCTCCTTTTAATGTGTTTGGACTCCTCCTGTGAGCTACATTCCTTTAGGAATTTGCATGGAAACCTTGTGAGAATAAGCTCCGTTACCTTAACAAAATTATGAATACAACAACCAGGCTCCTATTTTGCACTTAAGGTGTTTTCCTCTTTACTTCCTCTTTATCCTTTTGCTACTAGTCCCCCTTCTGGCTTGTAATCCTGTAGTTGCAGCAGATCTTTTCTCACATGTAGGGCTGCATCCTGTGATTCTTGTACCTGACTTTAAAAGGTACTTGAGCCATATACTGGATGCAGGTGAGGCACCAGAGAGGTTTCTTCATACCTTTCTCATGAAGTTTAACAGGTCTGAAACTCTGGCTTATGCAGCTTGAAACATCAAATTGCACAGAGTAATGAATCTGAAATACTTTAGATTGTGTTCGAAATGATTCTTAATCTTAGGTTACACTTTGCTGTTTTTTTTCCCCCCTTAGAAAAGAGGAAGGAAAAAGGGGTCAATTGATATTAAGAAAATCCGATGTGTTGAAACAGTGAATCTTGAGGAATCAACACCTCCTGCGAGACAATATCCATTTCAGGTTAGCCATGAAATCCATTACATGCACATTTCTTGTGAAATATTCCACTCACCGTAAAGCCTCTACTGATTACACTGATACTTACTCTCCTGGGTGATGATGCCTGCTAATGCCGAGTGCTGTAGATATTTATAGCAGACAGAAAAATCAGTCCCTGTTACTGAAGTTGTGATTTTGCAGAAATGTTTTCACTTGCCTGCAGTAGGGTTTAGATGAAGTCTTGTTTCTTTTATGTACATAGTTACATCATTGGTTTGCTTTAGTATGATCTGAAATATATTGAATATATCTCTATACCTTATCTTAAAGGCAGTATTAAGCACTTAAAAATTCTTATTTTAATTCTCACTGTCTCTTTCCACTTTGGTTGTTATGCCTCAGTAAAAAGTGCAGGATTTGACTTCTAACCAACTGATTACTATTCAAATGTGCCACAGTCAGGAAATCCAAAGCTATGCCTTCAGCAATTGCACATATACAGTAACTTGTGCACGTATCAGAAGATGCAGCTGCATAAAGCACTACGCGTTCAAGAATCAAATGTGCTGAGAAAACCATAACTTCAAGTTTGCTGCCTGCCATCTGTTTCCGTTCCCCTGCTCGGGTTCCTCCCAGAGCCTCCATCAGTTCCAGTTCCACGAGTGGTGGGACATGCAGATGTGAAAAGTGGCTACGGCTCTGCTTTCGGAGCGCTGCTGCCAAACAGTGGAAGTGCAAGCGTGCAGCAGGCTGCCGGGAGAAGTGATTAACGTGGCTGCTGAAGATATGTTAGTTCATGGCCCTGCAATAATTACCATGCCCAAGAGCAACCTCAAGAGAGAGGCTTAGTATTCCACTGCCTGCCTAATCCTACGTGTCATTCTTGTCTTCCTTTGCCTTCTCCCTCCCCCTGGTTTGTGGCATTAAATGGCATGTGTATATTGAATTAGTGTATTTCTCTTGGGAGCATGTAATTCATTTAAATGGGAAAAAGGATGTGTACTGTAGTTAAAGGGTGGGGGAGTCTATTCTGGGGAACAGCGTCTCTAAAACGGACTTCAGGATCGTAACAGCCGAACATAAATTCCCAGTGTGATGCTGCAGCCAAAAGGGCTGATGGTATCCTCGGACATGGAAGCAGGCACGTACCGAGTAAAATCAGGAAGGCTATGTTGCCTTTGTTTTGACACTGCTGGGACCATCAGGAGAATATTGTGTCTAGTTCTGGTGACTGTAACTCAAGAAAGATGTTGTAAACTGAAGAGAGGTCAGAGGAGAGCCTTGAGAATGACTAATAGGTTGGAAACGACTTAAAATGAAAAGCTCACAGAGCTCTGTCCATCCAGCTAAATAAAGAGACAGGAGGCAGACTGGTCATGTGTATTTACAGTGGGAGTACACGTTTAACTATGAGGCCTCTTCAGAGTAACAAACAAAAGCAAAAAAGACAGCATTTGAAATTCAGTTCAAATGACTGAAAAGCAGTGCCCCGAGGGAAATGCTACCCCAATTTAACATAAACACACACATATGCACATAACATATATAACATATACATATAACACACACACACATATATATATGTATAAAATAGTTTCTGAACTTGTTACCAGTCAGGATGAGAAACTCGGTTATAAGAGATAGTTCACTGAAAAAAATCACCCCAGTGCTAAGCAGTGATTAAAAAAACAAAGCAGATGTTAATAATTACTAGGTTGGGCATTAAAGGGAGCTGGTAGAAGATAGGTTCAAAACAAACAAAAGAAGCTTGTTGATCCTAATTTGTAGCTAAGCTCTAGGACGGATTTGTGCAAGATGGTGTAGATACTAATTATTTAATTTAAAAGGCAATTGAACTAATTCATAGGAAAAATCTGTCATGGGCTATTAAGTATGAATGCATAACTTCTTGATTAGGATTCCCTGATCACTATACAGATGCTCTGCACTTATACTCTGCCTCAGCGTCTGTTATTGGCTCTGTCAGGGACAGGATCCTAGCCTGGATGAGCATTTAGTCTTGCCCTATGTTAACAAAAGCAAGAGGCTGGAATTTGAATCAAGAGAAATTGCAAGAGGAAAGAGTATATATGGGGGCTGTCAGGTCTTTGTGCATATGAGACAGGTATATAGAAATATATACCATACTGTTCTTTGTTTCTGCAGTTTTCAAGGACACAGACCGCTTTGGTTGAGCTAGTGCATATAAAGTTTGTATTTATATGAAGTGGCAGTACAGTAACTGGTCTCTGAGAAACCTTGCTAAGTTGTGTGCATTTCATGTCGATGGACCTGCAAACCCTGCTTCTTTGGTTCCCATCCCCTAGTGCTTTCCCCTCCTACACCGTATCAAGCTTTTGGGCAGTGCGCTCTCACCATGCTGGCTTTCCCCACCTCTTCTAGATTGTGTACAAGGATGGACTACTGTACGTTTATGCAGCTAGTGAAGAGAGTCGTAACCGATGGCTGGCAGCTTTGCATAAAGGTAACGTTATTCCTCTGTGTTATTCCTCTGTGTAAAAATTCAAATTATATTAGGAGAGATAGGAAAATGCTCCTGCTGCCTCATTTTACTGCAATACTTTGTCATCTGTTTTTAGTTTCATTTCTACTTCAGTTGAGATACTTCAGTATTTTCAAGAATTGATTAGAAATTTTAGAGATTAAAAATTTCAGTGAGAGATGAGCCAAAATAAAGCTTATTTTTGTATTTCTCCAGAATTGTCTTTACCAATGCAGATTAATAGAGCACAACCATTTCTAATTTGGTTAGTATAGCACTTACCTGTATAAATGCCATTTTGATAAACCATAATGCCAGTGCTTTTTCCATTGTATTTTCTTCTTTTTTTTTTTCCCAAGGAAATCTCTTTTGTTTTAGGTGGAACAAAATCACAATCTTGCCGAGCATAAGCTGTAGGCAAATACTGCATCCTTGCATAACTCCAGTAAAGGCAGAAACCTCACATTTAATAAAACAGAGCCCTACACATCTTGTCCATTGTAGAAACAAGAATATACAACCTGTAGAAAACCTGCCAAAGTTCTTTCCATTTATTTCATTGGACTTGGCAGTAGGCTGTGAATAAATATCCTCTCAAATTTCACCTGTAAGCTTATGTATGAGCTACCTGACTGTTTGTGACTCTCCCTTTGCCTGCACAGAAGTGAGAGTGCGTCCATTAATTTAGCATAATTAGTGTGGACCAGAAAGCAGAACTGGAAGGATTCAGCAAGCTAGTCACACTGATCCTTCTAGAAAGCAAGGAGATTTCTTGAAGAAATCTTTGAAGGAATGTTTGGCACGGCAGTAAAATTTTTCAAAATGAATTGGTGAAAAATAAAATTACGTGATATATTTTTGTAATGCTCATGAAGTGCATGACAGCACAAATAGTCTAACTGCCTGCAGGCCTTTTTGAAAGTGTGTAACCAGCGCTTGTGGCCAAGGGTTGCACCAGTCCTTGAGCTGCTGTCGCGCATGTTCAGAAAACTTGTGTTTAGAAGGGTTCACTGCAGCAGAGCTGAAAGCACTCAGGTTTCAAAGTCTCAGTCTACACATTCTATGTTTCTTTTTGTTATCCTCTGAAACCAAAACATCTCTTACGGCTTGCAGATCTATTATATCACTAGCCCAGTGATAGCAGTACTGGGCCATTTCTCTAGAGCAAAGACGTGGTTTTAATATAAATGAATGTTTATGTGAAGTGATGTTCCCTTTTGGTACGCTTAAAAAATAAATGTACAAACATTATTTTGTGTTTGCCAAATGGGACACTGAGTATTTATTCTGATACTGAGTGTCACTGAATATCATTTTCTTAAAATGGATAGCCCTAGGAAAGCAGTCTGCATATTTCCGGATATGAAAATGTTTTCTTTTCGTTTATTTTATTATCACTAGTGAAATCTTTAAAAGATCCGTGATTTTGAATCATAGCTTTTGGAACCTTCTTAGGCTGCTGGGTTACTGACTGGACTATACTGTACCTCATTCCTGACTCCCCAGGCTTCTTTCTCACAGAAAGCTATGGTAGATATGGATTTCAGACCTAGGTTTCTTCCTTGCATAGAGGAAAAAATGTGCCCTGGATGTGTGTCTAGAGTCATGAATCGATAAGTGCTCCTGGGCCCCAAGGTTTAGTGTGGCAGCCTCTATTAATCACAAGGAGCATTCCAGTTGTGCAGCCTTTCATGTTCTCTTTGCTTTCTTTGTGGTTTCCAGAAATTAAAGACAATTCCGATTTACTAAACAAGTATCACAAAGGATTCTTCACCAATGGGAAGTTTCTCTGTTGCAACCAGACGTGTAAAGCAGCCCCTGGATGTACGATTTGGGAGAAATGTAATATGCTTTTATTTCTTCTTTTTTAGTCTCAGTGATGCTTTTCACAATATTGCCAATTCCATGTGGCTATTTAAGTCATATGAATGTAAAAGCTGATCTACCACTGCCTTTTGATGTATGTGTTAAAGAACATTAACATCACAGCAGCTGTACATTGTAGTTTATAGTACAGCTGGGGGAAATAGTGAAATAAATTATATCTACTGTGTTTGATCACAAAGTTAGTGACACTTTTACCCACAAAATGAAACAGAGGATATATTTTTCTCCTATTTTTTAAGATTTCCGGCTAAATTGTAGCATTATGCTTTAAGACACTTCTGATGGTAAAGTCCAATTAACCTGACAGATACAAACAACTGAAATTCAGCACAAGAACGTGAATGAATCAGCATAAAACAATGCAATTTTACAACTAAATAGAAGTAGATGTATTTTATTCATATATGATTATATTCACGTGAGGGATGTTTTTCTAAACCATGTGCTGTTTTTTCCTCAGAAGATTTTTTTGGATACATTCTGGAATTTTGCAGTGAGAGGAAGTAAGTTACAATAGGAACAGCTGACTCAGGAGGGTAGCTAAAAAATAATTTTAGCTTTATTAACTGAACACTGCTGGGAAATAAGTTTAGTTGAAGAAAATTGCAAATTAGATTTTTCCTTACAATGGATAGTCCTAGGAAGCAAATGTTTAGGAAGTACCAAGCTCAGCTTTAGCTCTAAATAACAATCTCTGTGCATTTCCTGCCAATGCAATATTAGGGGGAAAAAACATGGTAAAACAAAGAATGGAAATGAGAACCGTAAATGAATACAAGTTACATCCCCAGCAGTCTGGAAAGGAACACAAAGTAACTGAGAATGCAGACTCCAGGAGTCTGCTAAGATGATAGCATAAAATAGAGGTTCCTTTTTAACTTTTAATTTTTCTATTTACTTTTTCTTGCTTTTCTTTTATTCTGTTGAATCAAAGGTAGCCTTCAGCATACATGATTTTTCTTCTTCTTTTGAATATACATTTCTAAAGCATTTTATAGTGCTTAGTCACAATTATTTAAGATCTTTAGTTTTTACTGTAAAGACTGAAAGGGGAACATTTGTAAAATGGTATCCTCCCACGTGTTGCATTTTCAGAAGTGAATTTCCTCGTGTCAGCATGCACACTTAACAGTAAAAGCCCATGTTTATAAAAGGGAACAACAGTAGCTTAGTATTTGGGCTTCAGTCTTTTAAAGCTTGATTATTTAGAGCTGTAGAGCACTAATTGATCCACTGATTTCAGTTATGATTGAAATTTGGTCTTGAGCATTTACAGTCACCATCAAACATGTGGTGTAACTCAAAATAAAGGACACATTCAAGAATGCAGGTGTGAACAGTTAGGAACCTGATTTATTTCTTTGAGACTGCCTATCATAATGTAGCATTTGCTTTTGAAATTTGAAATTAATGATACAGGCTTATCTACTGTTCATATAGGTTCCATGAATATAGAGCACTAAATAATGTGGAGAGTTTGTCAGCTGATTTGTAACAGTAATTTGAATAGGCTCACACAGCTTCAATACCACTTGTTATATGTGCAAATAAGGCCATGAAACCCCCAGTCTATTGCAAGGACAAGGAAATGTCTCCTTGTCACCTATAATGTTAGGCAAGGCAACAATTAAAAGGAGAATTTTTGTATATTGAGCACTTCCCTTCTGTTTGAGATATTAATGCATGGGGCATGTTGTGTTGGGTCTATTGTAAACTGTTCCTGAGTTCCTGAGGTTGCTAACAGAGGGGCAGGGCGCACAGGCAGACTGTTTGTGCGAGGAAGACTCCAGACAGCCTCAGTCTTTTAACTTCTGGGTAACTGAAAGCAGTATATCTTAATCTCTGCTCCGTGGACTACAAGTGTCCATGAAACTATCACAAAAGCTAAAATAAAAATGAAGCATTCCAATATTCTCCACTGTATACAGTCAAGTAAGATAATGCAACTGGGAAAACCATAGAGCTAAATCCTCCCTGAAGTTCCCCTAATTTTTACTTTGGTGTAGATGAAAGTTACGGTAGATGGGATTTAAAAAGACATGGAGATGGTGCTTGAATTACAAAAGGGTTGGAAAATACAAAACTAAAATATATCTGTGCAACAGGAAGGTGAAATGTCAATTGTCATGATGCTTCATGTATTAATGTTGTTGCTGACACTGTAGATTTGTGAGACGGTCTTGAGAGGCAAAGCCTTATTAAATTCATATTTTCTTTTTTATTTCTTCCCCTCTGCTAGATGTGGGTCTACATTGTGTAACCAAGTCTGTGAAACCACTGCCTCCAGTCCCTCAGACACTGGTAGGTGGGAAGTTTTTGATGTCTCCCTACAGAGAAAAACCCCCAGGATCCAGGTGGTAGGGAGTGCGGTGGGGAGGGATGGAGAACTGCAGACAGCCACTCACTGGAAGCTGATCTAAACCTGTCTGTGCTAATCTGTGCTGCAGCTTCAGCATCCTTGTGTCCACCAGAATGAGGAAGGATATAGCTCCCTCTTCAGCGTTCTGTAAGTGGAAAACTGGGAAAGTCTCAATCACTTTCAACTCACTAACATGCTGGTGCCAATACCGGCTACAGACCTTGTAGTGACATCTTTTATTTTACTAACCTATTTCCAGTGGAGTCAGGGAAATGCAATCAAAATTAGCTCTCTGGTGCTTAGGAACTCCTCACTCTTAGAGATGCCAAAAAGCACCTTCAGCCCCCCTCCATCCTCCCCCCCAGTGCAAATAGTGCTCAAAGTACTTAGAAAAGATGTGGTAACTGAAGATGTGAACAAATATCATGCTTGCTTGCTAAGAGTGAGAAAAGGTGGATGAACTGCACTTATTTCAGGCAGCTCCTAAAATACGCTGTACTGGGGTTGAGTACAGAGAACGGAGACCTGCTTAGGGAATATCTGTTTAGCCAAACTCCACAGAGACTGCCTTTATATTAACGAACTGGGAAGTGTGGCTGAGCTCTTTACGCACTCCTGGCTATAGCTTGACCCTGTATCAGACAGAAACCTAGGAGTGTGGTGTTTCTCCAGCACCCACTGGGCCTTTGTGTCCTTCTGACAAAGATAGGGATGTAGACCTGAAAAGACAAACCAAACACCAGGATGTGAAAAAAACATTGCTTACACCCAATTCAGCCACTGCACAAAGGTTTTGGATGAAGAAGGGCAGTAGTTGGCAGAGAGAGAGATAAAAGCAAGACTGGAAGACCTGCTGCTATGTTGTCCATGCCTTCCTGTAGAAATATGAGGGCAGCAACCGCCCAACTTGGTTATTGAGATACATAGATGGAGAGAAGATAACAATGACAAGAGAATAAAAGACAACAAAGTGGCTTAAGTTATAATGTTTTATGTATTTAAAACAGGACTAACAGTATGGTTTGTCCTATGTATACAGAAATCATTACTCCAGCTTCCTCCAAAAATAAACCAGACTGGCTTTAAATATATGAGACTTTAAAAACTCTAATTCCTGCTTTCTTTTTATTTGCCTTCTGTTCTGTGTATTTTTAGGATACATTCTGGACACATCTCCTAGCTTCTCTCTCTTAATCACAAAGTAACTTTAAAAAAAAAGAGAAGAAAGAAAGCTGGGATTCTAAAATGAACAATTGACATGAACTGCCAGGGCTCTAAGAAACACACAGACTGTCAAGAAACAGAAGATAAAATCACAAGAGATGTAAAATGGAGCTTTAAAAAATAATAATAAGGCCTTGGAAAAAGGCTAAGATTACAGGCTATGATTGTGATACAACACTTCTGACATTTTTTTTCTGCCATTGAGATTTCAAAATAACAACATTGTGGGCACATAGCAGTGTAACTTGCTTTGAATACTATGGTCTGTCTTGTCTGACTCCCATCAAGAGATGCTTTGTCTGTCTGGAGAGATTATCAGCTATGCAAATATGCTGGTGCACAAACTAGCTTCTGCAAGGCCTTTATGATTTATTTTGATTATCTGCTTGAATTCTGAGAAAGTATTTTGAAAGGGAAATTTGAAAAGCAGAGACATGAACAGATTCCATAAATGGAAATATAATAACTACCAGATCTGGTCAGAACAGCTTGACTTCATTTCTCCAAGCCGCATAATACAGATTAGGTTATGAAAGCTAATACTGACTTTTCATGATAAGGAACAGTCCACATGTACTTCTACAGCTACAGCTATAAGCTCTCAACGTATTTTTACTTTACCTCTTTCATCTGCTCAGGTTGGTCAGAAATACCACTGAGCTCTGCAGCCTTCCTTCCACCTGCCTCTCAGTTCATGTCCTTCACCTTCCCAGCCTCTGCAAGTTTTGTTCTCTATCTGTCTCCTCAAATTACTACTGACATTTGCTTTCTCTTCACATATGGCACCTTTGATGTCTCTGTTCCTCTCCTCAGCTCAGCATTACATCTCTAGGTCTCTAGACCCAGAAGAACTAGTTCCTAAAGTGTGATACCATTTCAAAGAATAATGGTCACAAATGTGCATATAGGAATCAATGGGCATTTCTCCTATGCTGTGGTAGCAGTAAGTGCTTTCAGTCACAGAAGCACTTTCACCTCTGCTGGTACCTGGCCACAGCTCTCTTTGCAATCACAAATAGTTTGTGTAAATCAGCTTTAGTAGATCAGATAGAAGTCCACCATGTACTCACACATATCTTACATATCTTCTCATGCTGATATATTAGACAAGGTTAATAGAAGCTGAAGTGATCCAGCACATGCTTCCAGTCATACAGTGGGAAAGCAGTTATGCAGATAGTGGCTGTTCCCTCTATCCACATCACACTTGGATCTCAGACTGTCACCTACAGTGGTACAGTCATTAGTATGAAAACCAAGATAATATCACTGCCAGAGTAAAGGAAGTAGCAAGCTCCCCTCAGTTATTAGGAAGGTATGAGAACTGGGGCTTTCAGCCAGCATTGGAAATAGAAAGCTCTGTATGTGCACATGAATCAGGACATTAAGCTGTAGCAGGTTATGAGTGGAGTCTGTCTGAAATATTGGAACAGGCAAATACTCATCTAGCAGTAAATCTCAAAGGCAAGCAACTCTGATGTGCTCATCTTTGGCTGGTTCTTTCACCTGGCAGGTTAGACAGAGCAAACCTCATTTCTTTGATCAGAATTCGTTCTACTGTCTACTTTGACCAGTGCTTTGCCCTTTCTTCTCTTAACACAAAAAGATTAAAGCTCCATCGGTATACGACATTGATCATTCCATAAGCAAAACATAGGAAATTAAGAAAGAGCAGTTTCATATCAAAAATTGCCAATGCCATATCTCAGAGGTGCACAGGTGCCTCAGAAGCACATTGTTTACTGAATCTCAGCTTGCTGTGATGCCACTAGATGCTTTTAAGAAAAAGATTTTTTTTCTCCACATTATGATTTTCTCCATCTTCCTGCTAAATGCAGGCAATCTAGTTCTGTCATTATTCCACAAAACAAACAAGTAGCCTAAGAGTTGAGTTGTGCATAATTCAGGCCATAAGCTATTAGCTCACTTTGCACAGACCTTCCACTGAACTAAGATATGACCAACAGTAACTAGCCTAATTGAGTTCGAGTAATAATACTTCATGAGAAACAGATCTAAGACCAGACAAATGTGGAGGATTCTGTTGTGATATGGCTTTAAACAATGAGTTTCTCCACTAGGACTTGGTGAGATCACATTCAGAAATTGCATGCTTACAAGAAGAGATTTTGAGTGTCTTCTCGCTCCGTAGGCTCAGGCATTCACTTGCCTCTTTAGTTTTTCCTTGTTTAAATTAAGTAGATAATGCCCATAAAAATGAAAAAGCAAACATACGATGCCAGGGTTGCTTGGACTTCAGAGCCTGCTTGATGATATTTGTCATTCTTCCCTGGCATTGCTGTCACTCTGTAGGGCTTTTCAGTTACAAATACTTGCCATTTAGAGTCCCTTTTAAGTACTGTCTATTTTCCACCATCCTTTGCTGTCAGTATTTCATATGTAGCTTTCCTTGTACTTAAAACATTGTGATATTTGGATTTCCTCAGAGATGATCTTTTCTCAGTTTCTGAGTGCATTTCAGTGCCTTAATGTTAGCTGCTCTTTTACCTTTGGATAGATTGATGTCACCTAACTTTAATGCTAGGTATCCAGTTTAAGTTAGTTGTGTAGGCTTTCTCAAGAGTCAGTGATAAGAGATAGGCATTTTTGCAGGATGACATATCTCACCTGAAGACCAGGGTCAAAGGTAGGTAAGATGAACGGCCTAGCTACATACCTGCACTTGCTTAACCTTGCAGAGGGAAAATTTGGCATCAAGGAGTGGGCTTCTTGATATACTTGCCATTTTAGCCAAACTAAAGAAAGAGAACAATTTACAATCAGTGTAGCTTTTTGCTTTCAGAGCAACAGTTCAGAAACAGTTAGGTAAAGTTTGTTTTGTTTATTGGTAACATTACTATTAATAAAATAAAAATAAAAATCAGAAGGAGTTGTTTTAAAATACTGTGATAGGATCTTTTGATACAACAAGATGTCATCACACTTAGTTATAAAAAAAAACACAGTTTAGTCATGTGATGTCTAAAGCACATGAATTTTAACCATCCATTAAATAGTATGACCTTCAGATAAGTGATAAGCTTTTGATATGAGCCATATTTACTACCTAATCCTGGTACTGAAAGCTTGCTATTACAGCAGTGTCAGCCTCCACTCTGGTGTCATTGTAAATGGTGAGACTTGGTTCTGTTCTCATCTGACTCAAAAGGTGGACAACAGTTTCAGGAATGTGTTTCTAAATGGATGGAGGAAAAGGTGCTTGGCTATGTACACCTTCTTAGCTTAGCTTAATTTGCTTAAAATCATTATGCACATTAAAGGTACAAATGGTTGTGTGCATGTCACATGTTATTTCTTGTATACCTTGTGCTGCATCTCCATTTCATTTTATTTCAAAAAGCAGAAGCGTAGAAGCCTACCCCGGGTGCTATCACCAGACAAGTCAGTCCTGAATGTGGCTTTGGCTCAGTACAACTATGAACCCACAGGAAAATCAACTATTCAGCTTGTTAAAAGCAAAAAATATTATATATTGAAAGAAGAAAATTCTGACTGGTGGCAAGTAAGGGATTTGGAAGGGTAAGTTTGTCCTACATGAATTCTGTAATCATGGTCTTCTACATATTGCATCTTCACAGACAAACCTGCAAGCAGTCTTGGTACTTTTCAGTATCCATTTTAGAATTATGTTAGTAGATTTTTAAGTTTGTTCCAGAACTCTCATTTTCCATGTACAGCTCCATTTTCATTACCATCTTTATCTGCCAGGTAAGATTTAAAATAGTCACTCTCTACTACACTAGCTGAAATAGCCTCCAATGGCCTTAATTTTGATGTGTGCCTGGAGAAGGGCTTGTATGCTCAGAAGCTGTTCATTTTTTCAACTATTTAGGTTGAGCAAATAAAAAGATAAAATCTCTCCTCTCAAATGTTGCCTCTCTTGTATGCACAGATCATCCTTAGACTAGTGCAACACTAGCACTGTTGCAAAAGCAGTGACAGCACAGGATAAAAGTGAGAACTGTTGAAGCAGGAATCACTTCTCATTTTAGAGCCTCACCAGCTTTACTGATGCCTTTTCACACACACAGGGCACCTCCATCTTGCATAGGATAAAAGAGCTAAATTGTTCTCTTAAGGTTCCACAAGCAGAAGAATCCCCTTGAACAGTTTAAAATAAGATGCATTTCATTAATATCCAGCTGGGGCAGAAAAGAGAGTTTTTTCTCAATGTATTAAATGAGAAGCAACTTCAGGAGTAAGCTGGAAACAAAGGCAGAGTAACAAACAGGAGCTGCCTGAAAGAGATAAGATTCATTATCCATCCCATAATGGATACTAGCTGAGCTTGATTTTATGTAGTTGATAGAAATGGAAATAGGAAAAATTTCTGAGCTAGAGGATGTCCAAAGTGAGTTAGAACAGAGTGAAATTACTTGATCCACTCATAATTCATTGATTAAGTTTACATCTGCAAGTATATAAACAAAGAAAGCAATCTTAGGTTTATATAAGGCAGCTGTATCTTATAAGTCACAGAATCAGCATGCTGGTCTGGGAGAAGAAAGCAGTGTGCAACCCCAGCAGCTCAAAGATAGTAATACGTTATTCGTCTGAGATGATACTCTCTTAAACGCATGCATTGGAATGTATATGGCTATATATAAGCATGATGCAGGCAGAGTGCTCAGAGAACCTGAGTAAAGCACTTTAAGATGAATGAGGAAGTAGAGAGGTATCAAGAGAAATGGAAACATTTATAGTTTTTTTTTTTTTTTTTTTTTTTTTGTCTTCAGAAACTGGCACTTTTGCTGTATTGGTTCTGTAAGCACAAATAACATATGCATCATAGTAAAAACTTAAAATTCTACTTGAAAATCTTGTTTTATTGAATGTAGCAGGAGCAAAGAGCAGGCGGTTACTTGTTTCAGATATCAGATACTCAGTTTTCTTCTGGTTCCACTGAGATCTTCTTGAAGAAGCACTTAATTTCTGCTTCTATCCAGATTCAAACATACAATTTACTCCCCACATTTGTTTTTCTGACAGCATGCAGTATGCAGCCCACTCCTTTACATACCAATACCTCTTAGCCCCGTACCTTAGGTCCAACATGCCATTCTGACAGCTGACTTAAGTGGTAGTTGAGTTGTCTGTATTCAGTTAACATAGCTTCTCAGTTGCATTTGGCATTGGGTCTGAAAGTGCTGAGCCTATCTACTGACTTTCTGAAGTCTGTATTTGACCTTGGATACTCTGCTGGCACTCATTAGTCACTGGCATCCTTCATCATAACAACTGAGATGGCATGTAACAATATTGTCGAACAGCTGCTCCAATCTTCCATATGATGAAGCCAATCACTGAGGAAGAAGTCATTTCAATGACTAGCGTCATTGAAATGTAATTTTCTAAAACAAATTACCTCTGTATTTTTCTGCATGGTATGTGAGAAACAGAAATGTTTTAACAGTGAACATTTCTGTTAGGTGATTAATCCCATTTCCTATTTTAAGTGACCAAATTTAAGGTGTAATCATGTACGACAGCTGAATTGTGAACTGTTTATTTTGCAGGAACGAAGGTTTCGTACCAAGCTCTTACTTGAGAAAGTTATCTCTGAACAGTGATGAGCCAAGGTAAATCCATGTGCAACCATCAACTGCTTAAATGTTCTTCTTACCATTCTAGGAAAGATTAGGTAACATTTTTGGAATATTTTGCTTTATTATAGCTTGTTTAATAACTTTCTGAGCACTCTGCATGAGGTCTTGTATAGGTATAGAATCAAAAACAACTTCGTCTTCGTGATTAATACATTAACGCAAGAAACAGTGTAATATCCTGGTTTTATTTAAATCAATAGGAACTTGTCCTTGATTTGAATGGGACTGAGATTTCACTCTGGATACTCTTATTTCAGCTTGAAAATACAAGGCTTACTAACACTCATATGCACATATGCAATAGAATCTGAGTTTGTCCAAGGGATACATCCCTCTTCTTCAGTTAGATGGCATGACCTTGTAAACATTGAGCATCTTTCTAAGTGTTTGCATGAAAATTTCACAGAAATATAACCAACATTTTCACAGTAAACACTGCTGGATAAGATTCAGGCATTTCCTTAAAAAAACCTTACTCTTAGAGTAACCTGTAGAAGCCAACATAAACTAGAATCATTACTATTTTTCTCTGCAAGAGCTTATATTAGAGGCCTCTTTCTCTGCTTTCTCTTTTTCTATTGTCTTTCTTGCTAATAACATTTATGTGAGAAGTTTAGAGCTGTGCAGTTTTGGAAATCTTCCCATGTAATTTTTGAAGAAATAGATGCGATCTCTTCATAAGTTCACTGAAGACATATGTGGTTTCATTGCCTTTATGCGCAGAGACTATTTGGCCTTCCAGTACATTGTGTCATGCTACTGGAGGGAAAAGGCTTTGTAAGCTTTAATCATTTCAAAAAACAAAAAACAAAAACAAACAAACAAAAACAGAGTACCAAATATATCCTCAGCTTTTTAAGTATTCACCTTGGGCCATGACACAATAGCAACAATTACTCAAACAAACTATATATGCTATGACTTTTAACCCGAGGAAAACAAATTTCATTACTATTTTTTTGCAACTTAAGTATAATATTTCATCTTTGTAGGGAAAACTCTTGTGCCAGTGAGAATTCATCAGCAGAAGAGCAGAGTATTGCTAAGCATGAGTGAGTATGCAGAATATGTATTCATAAGAACCACCGTATATGTACACTGTACCTAGAAAAATGGGGTCCTACATACAGCTCTCAAAATATTGATAGTAATTATAGGCCTTGTCATCAGTTTAAGGTCATCAGTAACATCACCACCCACAGATACAGAAGGGATTAATATATTCGTTTTCAGACAATAAAAGGCGTTTAAGCCCTAACAAAGAGATGATTCATAAGAGTGAAGTCTTGTTAAAAAGACTTCAGTTGAGCTCCCTTAACTGATTTGACATAGCATGTCTGGTTTTTATCCTCCATTTGAGAACTCTCTGTTTACTTAAGTGTTATGAGAACTAGAAGGTTCAAAGGTTAGAGGAGAATTATGCGGCTCACAAACCTTTTAGGGAGACAACATGTCATGGTCCGTAGGGAACAGGCAAACCACTTCTAGTAGGGCTGGAAGCTCTAAAGTTCTGCGGGATTCTCCTACAGGGAGTTACTGAAGAAAGTTAAAATCACAGAATGGGCTCAGATAAGGGCCTAGATATTTTAAGGTAAAGCAGATTGGGACTAATGATTTCCCCTTTATCCCATGGCTTAAAACCACCTGTGCAGGAAAAATACCACCTCTACACCCTGGCTTTTAAAAGCAGTTTCAAAAACATTTACTGTATCTGGCATTTTTCATCTCTGTGTTTTGCCTTGTTGAGAAATCTGCCTGTCAATGATATGCCCAATATTTCTCCTTGCAGTTGGTATGCTGGTAATATCTCCCGTGCTCAGTCTGAGCAACTGCTCCAACAGAAGGTTCTACATATCCTTTATCGCTTGTATACAAACAGCCATACTGGAAATATTTCTGTCTGTTGTCTTTGCGGTACTATGTAGCTAGAGGATGCTGATGTTCTTCAAATAGCTGTAGTATTGTAAACAGAGTGCTTGGCAGCAATAAGTAGATCTCTGAAAGCGTCTGGATGGATTTACAGCTCTTACATACAGATGAACAAATAGCACACCTCTAAAATAGTCTCAGAGCAAAGCCACACACTGTGCATTTCCCCACAAAGCTCTGCTTATGAGTTTTTCAGTGTGGCTCTTTCTACAGGCCAGACTAGAGGAGTTCTCTGTGTTGGACTTATGACGTATTTGAGTTGAGTAAAAGGAGTTCACTGAGACAAGCAGATAACCTTGAGCAAAAACTTGCCAAGTGTTGGTTGGATGCAGCTGACTAGGGGCATGGACAGATGTCACTACAGGGCTAGTCAGTGGTATAGGTCCTTACAGGAGATGACTGCACAAGGGCAGATTCATGTACCTTTCCAGGAGAATCAACTGAGCTTTGCTTTGGGCTTGGGTGTACGGTGTAAAGAAGCTACAGGCTTTTTCACAGTCTGTCCAGTTGGCACCCATCCACTGACGGATTCCATCTCTTTGGGAGCCTTGGCTCAGCGTCCTTTCCCTTACACCTATACCATAGGTTCAGGAGTGAAATGTTAAGTGTGGTGAATCACTGGAGAGAAATAGTCAGTAGGAGGAGTAACCTCTCTATGTCCCCTTCCCAAGAGGTCCTGGATACTTCTGAATCCAGTTAATTTTAAGAGGACATGAAGTTTCCTTTGAACCTGGCCTGTATGTGAGTTTCTAAATGTCTGCTTTCCTCTCCATGCTAGCTCTTTCTAGCGCATGAAAGGTGTAATTGTTAAACTCTGAAAGCAAGTATTTCCATCCCAGTATGGTAAACCATTAACAAAAGTAAAAGTAGATAGTGACAATTAGGACTAGAATGCTACATAAATATTAGAAATAGTCCAAATATAATAGAGATCAGAGAAAATCTCTGTAATTATTCAATCACTCAGAAATACTTTGGCAATAGGAAATGATATCAGTCTAACATGTTATATAGTGAATAGAGCTGTTATCCTGATGGGATGTGTGTGGCAGTGCCTGGGTGATATAACACATACCACCTTGGGAGGAACAGTAGGAAGGAGAGGTTAACAATGCCTTTCCATCACCCCTACAATAAATCAGTATCTGTACACCAAAACAAAATTACAAACCACTTGCTTCATGTCTGGGCTAGGGTACAATTTACCTAATCTTAAGCATCTACAGTGGGATATCTCAACCCCTTACCTAGACCTCCATTTTAAAGGAGAGAAATAAATAATTCTAAAATATAATTCATCTTGTCCTAATGTAGTCCTTTAAAAGAGGTCAGATGAGTCATGTCTCCTCTCCATTAACTATTTAGAGAACGTAGATCAGTAGCTCAGGTGTAGACTTTACAGTGTGGAAGTCTAAAGTTCGCTGAGATGAATCCCAGTCTCATTGTTTCTTGTAACATTTTCTCTTACTTCATTAGGGAAAAGAAGGTGCTTTTATGGTTCGAAAATCTAGCCAAGCAGGAATGTATACTGTGTCTGTATTCAGCAAGGCTCCTGAGTGAGTATCCAAAGGATGTGTATCATTTTTATGAGCATGCTATGGGTGTGCTACTTCTGGTCAACAACAAAATCTTTCCTTGGGTTCAAGGTGAACCTCATGCACATTCAGATCATATTAGCTGTGTGAACTCCTACATGTTATAAACTGTTTTCTCCTTGAATGGGGGAAGGGAGGTCCAGAATTGTCTCCTCTAAACATAGGCGTTTAACTGAGGTACATAATTTAGGAGAACAGAAGACACTCTGGAGTGAGAGGGAAGGGAAGGGAAGGGAAGGGAAAATGGGAAGGGAAGGGAAAAGGGAAAGGGGGAAGGGAAAAGGGGAAGAGGAGGGGAGAGGGAAGGGGAATCTGGTAGGGAACCGTTTGGTAGGGTTTGGAAGGGAAGGGAAGGGAAGGGAAGGGAAGGGAAGGGAAGGGGAAAGGGAAATGGAGAGGGAAGGGGAAAGGGAAATGGAGAGGGAAGGGGAGGGAAGGGAAAAGGGAAAGGGAAGGGGAGTTTGGTATTGACTGGAAAAAGGAAGAAAAGGTGGAAATATTGCCTTCTGACTCTGACATGTACTGTGATTTGTGGCATTTTTCAGAAGTAAAAAAGGAGTAGTCAAACATTACCATGTGCACAGAAACACTGGAAACAAGTATTATCTCGCTGAAAACTACTGTTTTGAATCAATTCCCAAGCTTATTCACTACCACCAGCACAACTCGGCCGGTAATCCTGTGCACTTTTCGTACTTGATTGGCTTTGCCTTAGACTACTGGGCTTCTTAGAGTTATGGTGAATTTCTTCCAATACTTCCAATATTGAATACTCTAAATACTAAAACTTATCTTTGGGGATAATTTGGGGATCCCCAATGGCTTAATTTGCCATTTTCACAATAAATATAGTTGCTTTGCTTTACTGTACCTATGATCTAGTAATATCTCTTCTCGCAATACCTTGGCTAGATTAGCATTAAATAAAGGAAATTCTCAGTCTCAGGAAGTTATGTAGTTATGAAAATTTTTTCACTACCTGGACAGTTGTAGTGGGGAGGAGATATTAATTTTATTGTGTTTTCTTTGTTTCAGAAAAGTCATTTATATGTCACAATCTGTAACATGTTTTCTTTGTAGGTATGGTGACAAGGCTCCGGCATGCAGTGTCTTCGCAAGTAAATAAGGTCCCAGCCACAGTCTCATTAGGAAATGGTATGAATATGACTTTCCTTTCAAAACTGGTGATGTCTTGGCCACCAAGAAAATCATGAATCTTACTGCTTTCAGGCTAACAGGAAGTTGCAGAAACTTTGAGCTCCTTGTATGGTGAGCATTTAAGTTTCTCCATGCAAGAGGCAGTGCAGAGCCTCCAACCCTGCAAGATGTTCAGGTCCTTCTCTATTTTTCTCTTGTGCCAGAAGAGCACTGAGACTTCAAGCTTCTAAGAAACATGCTCTCTCTTCCTACCAGTGCAGCTAGCCTACTTCTAGGGCAAGGTGAATGAATGTGAAGGCACTGGCAGATTTGGTCTCCTTTCCATACAGGTCTTTTTTGTCTCAGGTGTGGAAGTCCTTGTATGGTCCCTCCCCCAGCACCTCTGTGTCATGGCCATTCTTTCCCTCTACCATGTTACCTAGCACAACGATAACTTGTTTTTCAATCACTTCTTTTTCAATCCGTTGCCCGAAAATATATCATCATTTGATGCATAAATCTTCCTCAAAATTAGTTATAAGGCTAAAACCAAGCAGTAGCAAATAACATTGTAGGAATATAGTCTCCTTTTGTAACTCAAACACAAAGCTGAGCAACAGATATCTTGCTTCCTGTCACTCTATAGAGAAAACGACAACATTGCATCTAGGGGATACAGTGCCTGTATTCGTCTATTTTGTTGCTAAAGGGAATCTCCTTTGTCCCCTTAGGAATCTGGGAGCTGAAACAAGAAGAAATTGTACTGTTGAGAGAACTAGGGAGCGGTCAGTTTGGAGTGGTGCATCTGGGAAAGTGGAAGGGACAATATGATGTGGCAATAAAGATGATCAAAGAGGGAATGATGTCAGAAGATGAATTCTTAGAAGAAGCTCAGACCATGATGTAAGCTATGTCATTTCTTAATTATCTTCAAACAGTGATCTCTCCAAAGATTAATCAGAAATATATAGCAGACACAGAAAAAAAACATTCCTCTTAAAAATATCATTAATTAGCATTGAATATCTTAGGCACAGATTAAATAGGAATCCACATAGGATATTTAAAGAGCTATCAAAACATTTTACAAAGATTGGTAGAATCACCTACAAAAGGTTTTCAGTTAACATCTCTTCCACGGCTTTAGAGTTTCTGCATATGTCACCTAAAACTATGCCTCATTATTTAAAAGTGCAATTTTACAGAAATGGGTAGAAAGACATTCCTGTCATTCTGCAAGTGGGAACAAAATATAGATGAGTAACTGGGAAATGCCAGCAATATGAACATTCGACTTCAGTTTTTTGTCTCTGACTCCAGGAAGATAATTATGTTAGCACTTCTCATGAAATTCTGAGATAAAAATTGAAGCACTTGAACTTGACAATACTTTGGATATCTCATATCCTGAAGGAATGCACTAATTTCCTGTCAGTTAGCTAGCTGATATCCAAAGAATTTGAACCTATTTTGCTATGTAGTTTCAGCAGAAAACCGTGAGGTGTAAGGTCTACCCCACCAGCTGAGATGTATTTTCTCACACCGGTTATGTTGCACACTTGCAGTGATACATACATTCCATTTCAGATTTTGACTACAAAATTGTCGTTGTTGTCAATACTGAGTCTTCCTTTGGTTGTCAGCGATACTGAGTTCCACAGTAATGAGCTGAGGAAAACTCATCTCTTCTTGAAAAGGAACATTTTAAAGTCTAAGATGGAATTGTGTACAGTCTCAAGCATTTCTTTCATGTTGCTGTATTAGTATTTGAAGAACAAAACTTATGGAAATGCACAACAGTATCTTTTTATTCCTTGATTATTTTGTTTTCATTTATTTCAGGAAACTTAATCATCCCAAGCTTGTTAGGCTTTACGGCATATGCTCGAAATCATATCCCATCTATTTAGTGACGGAATATATGGCCAATGGCTGTTTGCTTAGCTACTTAAGGAGTCATGGGAAGGAACTGCAACCTCTTCAGCTTCTGGAAATATGTTATGATATTTGTGATGCTATGGCCTTCCTGGAGAGCTGTCAGTTCATACACAGAGATTTGGTAAGCTATCCCACAGGAGAAGTAGAGCAGGGTAAGAAGGATAGTCTAACCCTCGGTAGTTCTACCCCCCTGGTTGAGCCAGAGAGGCTACTTTGGCACTTGCTCCAAAAAGCTCCCAGCGGCGAAACTGGAACATCTGGTTGGCTCAGTACAAGAGAGCTCTGGACTAATATCATTAAAGCCACATTCAGCTCAGCACTACCACAAGCTAATATGCTCTGCTTCAGACCTGACAGGACTGCACACTGCACACTGTGCCACCTGCATTTATGGTAGGCATAAATATCAAAGGTTTATCCATCACTTGGCAGCACAGACATACTCAATTGTAAGATTAGTTCACTGAAATAGAATATTCTGTCCAGGACAAAGAAGTGTAACTTTAAAAATCTTGGTCACTTAGATTGTTTGTAATGAGTTAAGGATTTATCTAGATAGGAACTATTTCTCTCATAAAACAAGCATGAAAACCACCAGGGGACATTTGAATTTACTTTCGTGCATTGTAAACAGGATCAAACTCAAAGTCAGTAGCGGCCTAACTCTTTTTTAGGAATTTATCTGCCCCTGACTTCAGGCAAGTAATTCAAGTCATTTTAGATGGGGAGGGGTCACGTCCTATGATGATGGATTGATTTTGGAACCAAAGTTTATGCAAAACTTAGCTTTCAAGAGTAGTGGCAGAAGGCTTTGGGGAAATAAGGAGGTATTTATGGGCCTTTAAAAAGTGAACCCGCTCAAACTCCTGGAGCATTGTGTTTCAGAGTTGGTAGCAATATTTTGCCTTCTAGCACTACACAAAATGTATTGGAAATTTTGTGACAATTTATGTTATGGTTGTTATGACTTGGTTAATTTTCCAGTGAGGCTGCTGTAACTTGAGGTAGCATTTTAAATGCTGTCTTCTTGACACTTTCAAACATTTTTTTGTATATGTAAGCCAAATTTTTAATCCTCTAACTCACCAATTTTCCCACTCGGATTCAAAAATCACGTATGCCAGAAAATTTAGGTAACAAAATTCAAGTTGTAAATATAAAAATCAGTTTCTGAAAGCTGATTGTACACCATGGGAAAACAGAAAAAAATGCCTGAGCATGACCACAAGTTGAAGACTGTAGATACAAATATATCACAAAGATTAATAACCATCCTAGCAGAGAAGATAGCCTTAGATAAATGTTTATAAGTGATCATTTATAGAACTAGGCTCATACTGACCTATCTCTAAATCAGACTATTTAAATCATCTTTAATTGTTCCACTCTTTTTATAATGCATTGGGTATACTTAAATCAATGCTCATCTCTATTTCCTGGTCCCTTAATGTCTTTGTTTCGTAAGCTGAGAAACTGGTAAATAACATTTTTCAATCAGTGGTCAAAAAGATAAATAAGAGATAGTTGCCCTTACTTTTCCAAACTTAAATGCCTTAATCAGAGAATTTCATTGTTCCTTCAAATGCTACTGGACAGAAATAATTATTAGCAAATTAACAAGACCATATTGTAATGTTACCTCTTCAGCTTTGAATTTTTTCTACTGACTTGTTTTCTTGTTTCACTACTAAAGGCTGCTAGGAACTGTTTAGTCGACAGCAATCTTACTGTGAAAGTATCTGACTTTGGGATGACTAGGTAAGTAAAGGAACTGTCAACTTTGTGAAGCTTCAGTCAGTGTACATATAGTTTGCTGACATTGATTAGCTAGTGACTGACTAGTTGTTGACACTGATTAGCTAGTGACTGACTAGTAGTAAAGTTAATCCACAGGGTGTGATACAGCTCTTCGTGTTTCCTTTGCATTAATAGCCATAAACCACTATGGGCTTTTCACTGGAATAAAGTCATTCTGCTGTCTCAAAAGTTAATGCTTGAAAGCCAAGTCCATTTGAGACATTTCACTATTTATGTTTGTTAAAGAAATTCCAAAGTTTGCTGTGTATACAAAATTATTTCTATAATGTCCCCCTTGTAGATATTTGTGGGCCAAATATCTTCATCAGCAACCTCAGTGGGGAGAAGCTATAGAGGATGAGTGGCCCAGAGCATACATCCTCTGAAGAGAGGCTGAGTAGCAGCAGGACTTGCTTAGTCTCATAAAGAGGAGGACAAAAGTGTACCTAAAGGCTGGCTACAACTTCTTGCAAATACAAAGATAACAGCATCACTCTGAGCAGTGTCAGATGCTATGATGGAGGCACTGACCACATATTGCAGCTATGAAGGTTCAAGCTGGACAATCAGAAAATCAGCTATTTCACCAGGAGGGTAGTGTAGCACTGAAACAAGTTACTTAGGGAGATTTGGGAATCACCATTCTTGAAGGCTTGTCAGTCTTTGGTACACAGAGCCATTGCTAACCTGACGTGATGTTGGGGATGATCTCGCTTGAAGCAGGAAGGCGGGCTAGAGGGCCTTAAAACCCCCATTTCTACGATTCTGTAATATTTCTCTGATAAGTTCATAGCAATCATCTGTTCTGTAAGTTATAGCTAATGCTCTATCCAGTATCCTTTGGAAATACAGGATTCTGTCCATGTTTTTCCTAGGAGCCTAGTATACAAGGAAGAAACAGTGGTGTATCACTATAACTCAGTCACAACTTTGATTTTTGCTTTGTAGGTATGTTCTGGATGACTTGTATATAAGTTCACTGGGAACTAAGTTTCCAGTGAAGTGGTCAGCACCAGAAGTTTTTCATTACACCAAATTTAGCAGCAAGTCAGATGTATGGGCCTTTGGTATGTATGGAATTTGACATATAAATGTGTATGCATATTCATGTAAATATATATGCTTATGCAATCAGGCTTGAATTTCCTTAGCTTACTAAGCAGAAATGCTATGTATCTACACACTGGAAAAATAGAAAAAGCAGTTACAGCTCATAATCTTGTTCAATATTTTTATGCATCCAAGTCCTATCTCTCTCAGGATTTTTTTTTTAGCTCTGCTGCTTTTCTTTCAGGTACATAGAAACTTGACCTGTTTACTATTTGATTTGTATGCATTTAACGTGGTGCATCAGAGTAACTTGTTGGCAGTGGAGATCAAACAGGATCTTTGGGTGTAGACGATAAACTTGTGCTGCCCAAATCAAAGGAGCTTTTCTGTGAGTTGCAGAGGTCAGAATGGACTCTGTGCACGAGCCAGCTATGGGAGAGGATCTATTAGCTGGGATTCTGTATCTCAGAAGAAATAAGATGTATTTACAAGTCTCTTTCTATCCAGGAAATTCAGACATTTGAATTTCTAGTTCAGTGTTTTTCAGACTATGTTTACAAATTCCTGGAGTCTATTTACTGCATCTGAGTGCCTGCAAATAGTAATGAAAAAAGGGAACCTTTTGTCAGTCAATGAGCTTAAATTACACATTTATAGGTCTGCTCCCCCAGTAGAAAAATTTTAGCAGGCATCAGGTTTATGAAAGATTGGCAATCCACTGTTCTTGTAAAAATCGGCATTGAGCAATGGTGAATAAAGCAGATGAAAGTGTTTAAAATGCTGCTGCTTCTTATTTTTAACTTCAGTTAGTCTCTCAGTATTGTTAATGGAAGTGAGTCAACTTACTTATGCCCTTTACAGGTTGTTTATAATGTATACCAATTACATCAAAAGCTGGCTTTTTCTAGTGATATTTTTTTTCTTTTTTGCTTTTATGGATGAAATCCTGTCTCCAGGTGTTAATAACTTCAGTATTGGTATTAACTTCAATGCAAAAGCAAAGTTTAGAAGAACTTAGAAAACTTAGACAGTCTCTTCTCGCTTTTACACTATCCATTGATAAAGTAGAACGTAGGGTAGAGCTGGATCAATCAGTTGTTGGTTTGGTTGTTTTTAACTAATGAGTCTTTGGAGAGCTGAAGAGCTGAACTGTTGTATTCACATCCAAAAGCAGATGTCTGAGAACAAATGATTGTGCCTTTCAACATTCTCTTAGGGAAAGCTGGGACCCAGGTACCATTTTACTCTGATCTCATTGTTATCTTACAGTTATCCAGTCTTCAGGTTGCAGGAAAGTCGAAAGTCCAATAAATTTCTTCTAGGAAAAAGACTCTTACTGTTAGTATTATGTAATAGGTGCAAAATAATGAAATACTATTTTTTTATTTACAGTTGACACAATTGTCATGTGTTCAGTTAGAATGATTTTTTTTGAAAATCTGTCATTATGAATTAATGATAATTATATTGTCCAGTGTTTCAGTTGTTTCCAGATAATCCCATACGCATAGTAGACACTGAAAGCATTTGGAAATCTTTTTTATACCAAAGGAGTACATGACCCATTCACTTCAAAATATCAGTAAAAACTTTCTTATAATTTATTCTATAAAAACATAGATACTTACAGCTTCCATTTCCTTTTTCCTTCCTTCTCACTCTCTCTTTCTCTTTCTGTCTATCACATACATATATAGGGAGATGTTTGTAGCATTTTGTAAAAAATACTGTCCATGGATAACCATGTCTTAGCTGTTGTCAATTATTGTCCACGTTAAGTCCATTTCTTACAAGCACCATCTGATTTCACCTTCTACTACACTAAGAACTGTTTTACAGTTGAGTACAGGATGACGCTTGTTAGCCATCTCTTTACACTTCTCAAGACAATGTTCTTTATACAGAATCTGATCGGTTACGTGTTACACGAGTGCCTTGTTCTGGAGAAAAAAAGGGTTCTCTTGCATTTCTCAACTTCTATATCTTGTCTTCCATTACCATGAATATTACTGCAGGTATCTTAATGTGGGAAGTGTTCACCTTTGGAAGGCAACCCTATGAGCTTTATGATAACATGCAAGTGATTGAGAAAGTTTCTCAGGGATTCCGGCTTTATAGACCACAGCTGGTTTCTGACATCATCTACCAGATCATGTGCAACTGCTGGCAGGAGGTCTGTATATCTGTACATGTAACCTGGAGAAATAAAAATGGATAGGAGTCATCATGGACAGCTGAATAAATGTTAATAGTGGAAAATACCTCTTATAAATGCCATTGCTTGTATGTAGTGCGTTCTGGATAGCAGTGTAGTTCAGGACCTCATTAGCGATAAGAGGAGAAAGCACAGGAAATAGGGCTCACTTCTGTTCAGAACCATGTATTCACTTCTCTTCAGAGCCATGTATTTAAGTAAATAACATTAAAATAGCCTTCAGTATGGTCATAATATGTAGGACAAGATTCTACTCATCTATTTTTAGGTGTTTAAAATTTGGATACTGAGCTAAGCTAATTGTCTAGATTCCTAGCACTGTTACAGGACAGAAACCAATACCTCTCCATGGTCATTTGCCTGCTCTATCTTAGACAGCCACCAAAGAATAAAAGGTATCTCTTCTTCCTGTATGGGGATCTTAAACAACTAATTTAAATGAGCCCTCTATCTCTTTATAGATAGCTAAAATAGCATGAAATATCCCCACCTTTAAAATGGGAAGGGTTTTTTATTTTATCCTGTCTCCAGGTCTTTTAGCAGTTGTAGGTCAAATACTGGTTATGATCATATTATTTTTAGAGATCTGTGTCTGCTCGGCAAAAAAAATGTCCTGAGTTATTGTTATTCTTCATCTGAATTTTAGTTAGCTGTCTGTAGACTGTGACTTGTTTCTCACCAGTGACCAAGAAGCCTTTGGCACTTGATTGATAATACGATGAAATTACAGTAATGACAGATTTTTTAATATAGTTTTCAGAAAAATGAGAAAATTCACCTCTATTAGAGAATATGCTACTGCAAATAAAGAAAATTAAACTCTCACAACATAAGGAAGATAGAAAAAGTATCTCTAGCTTTCTTTACTCCATAGGTATCATTCTCTCTCTGAATTTCTGCATGCTAAAATCAAGAAAAAGTAACGTAAATTACAGTTCCTGAACAATTGCAGTATTAACTAACTATATCCATTGTTTTTTTTTCTACATTTAGCAACCAGAAAAGCGCCCCAGCTTTTATCAGCTCCTATCATTTTTTGAGGCACTGAAAGAAGAAGACAGGGCTTGAAGAAGAACATTCATAAACAAATGACTGTGTGTATTCGTTCCGTAGCACCTGTCTTCTGTAAGGAAGTTGTATCTGAAATCTGCCTGACATTAGTCACCGCTATTATTCTGTGTTAGCATTCTAACTTAATCAAAGAGCTGGCCAAGAATAGTGTGGAGAAAACTTTTGTGATATTCTGCAGGAGATAGCACCTGGAGGGATACTGTATAAGAATATAATTCATTTTGTTAGCGCTGTCTCAAAGGACTTCTCAAACACTGAGGTATACAGCAATGGTGTAAACTTTTTCAGTGCTTCCAAGCCATCATTATTTGGCCTTAACCAGAAATGTAAGCAGCGAAATACATGCTTGCTAGGTTTCCTGACTATCACAACTCATCTGAGTGTGTTTTTCTTTTGCAGTCACCTGAAGACGATTTGAAAAAAAAATTCAGAAATGCTGTGAGTGACAGCAACATGAATAGTTATAGTCTTGCCTTTAATTACTTAGAAATTGTTATCAGTAAATTATCCATTTGCATACTAGTACTATTGACTTTAGTTTGGGCCTTCAGGGTATCTTTCTGATTTGAAATTCATGCTAAACTACATATCTAAGATATTTGCAATTTAGCTACATGGATAGTGTTTACTATAGTGTGCTATAGCTTGCTGCTAGACTTACAAATGGAAAAAAAAAAAGAAAAAAAAAAGTTCTATCCAGAATTCCGTGGTCATTATAATCATCAGTGATAAATTTTGCTCATGTCTATAAAAATCGACAGGCAAAAATTTGAAAAGAACTGAAAATGCTATTAATATAATGTTTAACCAAATATTTCACTATCGAGGAGCTCCTGATATTAACACTGAGTTCTTAAGTAAAAGTATCTGACTTTCATGTGTACATAGCACTCCCTAATTAATACTGACTTAAATAAATTTAGAGATGCAAAATACACCTGAAGCTGTGTAGCTACTTCCAGTTTCGGAAAGTGTAAGGACAAATAAAGGAGTCTAAACTTAGACACCCATCCATGCAAAATGCTGATGTAGAGTTTTGGGGGATTTGTTCTTAAATAAAGTAAGATCTGAAAAAAATCTTCCTTATATTTGAGCTAATTCAATATGTGACCTCTCTAAGAGTCGAAGTAATTTCTGTTCACTCCCCACAATGAAGCTAGCCCAGCCCAAGCAGGTGCTCCTTTGCTAAGCATGGCTATGTATGTAAAGAGGAGCTCTGGGTGTCTTTGAGGGAAAATGGCATTTGAGGCTGTACAAAGGACTATAGGGGTCTACACAGGGTTAGGGGGACCTGAGAGACTTTGCATTGACTGAAGGAGAGGCACAGTATGATCTTGCCTCTGCACAGAGCCAGGGGAAGGGGTGCTGAGGTAGATGAAAGGCAGAACATGAGTGGGATGTGGGACACTGGGTGCTAAGGGTGTAGGTGCTGTTGGGGCTAATGCATAGAGCTGATTTTTTAAATACAAATGTTATCTTTTTATTTCTTTTCTTCTAACATCTTTGTCTTTTTTAGTGGTTTTACATGTTGACAATCCTGAACTGTTTCATTCATAGCATAGCTTTTAGAATTAATCGCTTTGAAAGGAAAGCTTAGTCTTAATGGAAAAGTTAATCTTAACAACAGATCTGAAGAAGGCTGGCATGACTAATTTCATTACTTGATTGCTTCCACTTTTGTTACTGCATATTTCTCTTACTGCCCCAAAAGTAGGAAGACCACAAGTAGCTGAATTATTTATCCTAGAAGCTCAGCAAAGGACTAAGGTTGGGAGATGTTATGGCATCAAGGTATGTGGTGTAGACAACTGGAAGAAAAATTTTCATTGCTTTAGATTCTTGTCTAAGGCACTACAAACTGACTAGTACCATCTGGTTACCATTTTGAGCTATCTAATTTAAGAGTATTCTCTGTTACATCGTATTCTCTGATACATTCTAATGTGGAGCATTAGAAGAGTGTTTCATGAACTCAAGATAGTCCAGTTATATGTTTTCAGCAGTATATTGGACTGCTTTTTACAATTTCTGAAGGCCCATAAGTTTAAGAATGCATCTTGCATTTGGTGAACGTTCTTCATGCAAGCCTTAGCCCTTTGTTTGCTACTGGTTCTTTGTCCAGAGGAGTGGGATTGAGTAGACATCTCATGGCTTTCAGCATGTACAGAACATCTGCACTGGCATGGTCACAGGCACAGCACAGGACCTGTAAAACTCAGAATGATAGAAATGCTGGTTGGAAGGGACTTCTGGAGGTCATCTAGCCCAACCTGCTGCTCAGAGTGGGACTACCTTCACACTCGGTCACCTATACCTTTTCCTAGCTGAGCTCTGAAAACTTCCAAAGGTGGAGATCCTACAGCTGCTCTCACATCCTGGAACAGGCAACCTGTTCCAGTGCTGCACTACCTAGGGAAACTACTTAGACATTTTCAGGTTTAATCTGAACATCCAAACCTCAATCCACTGCCCCCTATAATATAGACTGGCAAACTAGAGAAGGGCAACAACAAAGAAGACTACGCCAAGTTCAAGTAGTTGTAGGCAGCTGCTGGATTCCTCCCTAGCCTCCTTTTCATCTAACTCAAGCAAGCCTGCATCCTCAACGTCTTTTCACAGATCATGTGCTCTAAGTCCTTAACCATATCTGTGAGTCCTCCATGCAAACTAGCCAGTTTCTCCACTCTCTCTTGAACTGGGACCCCAAAATGTTATTCCAGGTGTGGTCTCACCAGTGCCAGGTAGAGAAAGATAAAGATTTCCCTTAATCAGCTGGCTGTGCTCCTCCTAATCAATCCCAGTTTGTGATTTCCTTCACTCATGGTAAAACGTGTGGTTGGTTCATATTCAGCCTAGTGTCCTTCATCACTCCCAGGGCCTTTTCAGCAAGGCTGCCATTCAGCTGCTCTGTTCCCAGCCTGTACCAGTACATGGGGTTATCCCACTCCAGCTGCAGAAGTTTGCACTTCTCCTTGTTGAGCTTCATGAGTTTGTTTGTTTGGTTGTTTTTTTTTTTTTTTTTTTTTTTTTTGTTTTGTTTTGTTTTTTGGCCCAGTCCTCAAGTTTATGCATATCTCTCTGGACTGAAGCTCTGCCATTTGTCACATCAGCACATCTGTACCTTCCACTGCCACCACTCCAAGAGCAGCTTGAGACTGGGCAGGATACATTAGAGTTTGTAAAGTGGTACTAGTTTAGTATCTATGCTTAGGTATCTAAATTCCATCCCAAGGTTTCTGACAGGAGCTGTGACAGTGACTTCTCCACATGACAAGGGCTAATGTCTTAATTAACGGCTTGGATAAAAAGTCAGAGAAAGCCAAGCCAAAACCATCTGCTTGAATCTGGTAGAATCAAGCAGGGAGGAACACAATAAAACTGATTTGGCCAATGCTTTTATCAGAATTTTGAAATGCAGCAGACAAACATCAAACTGTGTGTCTTTTCCACCTGCCTTTGCTTGCTAAGATGTTCTGCAATCTTTTTGTTTTGTGGAAAGTTTTGTTCCCTATGACCTGCATTTCACATAGGCACTGCATTTCCCTGATTTCTCTACAGTGTGGTAACCCCATTTTACGTTGTGTCAAAGGACATTTTGTATGTCTGTATGCCTCCTGCACTAACACATAGCAGAGGCAGGGCTAGACCATTTTCAGGATCTCATTGCATGGCAGAAAGAATCCACATTCAGGTTCTCAGAATTTAGTGGAGACATTAAATTTTATACTTAGCTTTTCCACGATTTGGAGCTTTTACATTTAACACTGAGAGAATTTTATAGCTGGTTACAAAGAAGTGCTAAGACTGTAGATTTGTAACTGACCTTTCTTCTAAATTGTCATACTGTTTTGTGAATTTTCAGCACAAAGTGCATGCTGCACTCCTGAGAGTTTGCATAAAATATATTGGCTGATGAAAGCAAAGACTAGAGACAGGCAGAACAATAGTTTTGGGTGCAAAGATATCAAAAGGAGACTCTAGGACAAGTCATGACATGACACCCTACTTAGTAAAATACTATAGGGGATTCATCTTTCCTAATTAGAAGCACGCAGACTAGACGCTCAATGTACGAGGCAAAGCTTTTATACTCATTTTGGATTGGGGGAAAGAGAAGAGAGGACCTTTTTCTTGATTTGCTTTGTTCTGAATTTTTGAGAGCTCTGAATTTTGTAGCAGTGCAAAATGATGAAATGTTCATTTTTTTCCATGAAACAGAATTCTTGTTTTCTAGTCAGCTGTTTGTGTGTTTTCTTTCTTTTTATGTATACATATATACACATGTGCAAACCCATAGGCACAAATTTTATATATATATATATATATATATATATATATATATATATAAAGAGCTCCTCTACACTAGTCAATAAAATTATGTCAAAAACTAATCTGTGGACAGCAATTTATAGATCTGCTTACACACTACATAAATTCTTCTCAAGAGCTTAGGACCTTATTTGTAGGATGTCCAATAGTGAAGGCAACGGTTGAGATATGGAGGAAAAAAAAAGATTATTTAATATTAAGGAAGTTTATTCCATTTTTAGATGGCAATGTAACACAAAGTGGGTTGGGTCTTTTTGTTTTTTTCTTTTTTTTTTTTTTTTTTTTTTTGAGGGGGGCTGGACTATTTGCTCCTACAAAACTTATCAAGCAAACAGTTGGAAAAATAACTTATCTTGCAAATTTCTAACAAAGTTCCAGTGCTTGTTTGTCTTCATTCAGTACCCATTTTGGATTGATTCAGATTTCCTAAAAGTGCAAAAATTGCAGTTACTTCATACCAAATTGAGTTCTTCATCACAAAGGTTCTTCCAGTGGTCATTTTTTTTTCCATTAGATACAGTTTTAAGCTCTCCATCCAGAAAGATCAAGGTGTTCCTCACGGGCATCAGGAGTATGTGAGTTATTCTTATGCTTTTCTTGATCTAAATACAACTTTATAGTTCCAAGATTTTGTCCCTCATTATAGAGCAAAAAAAAAAAAAAAGGAGAAGCTGGATAAAGCAAGTTTATGAAGAGCAGCAAAAACTGCATGTGTTATGATATGCATAATTCATAGAAAAGCCACAGGGCATGTATGTCTTGCGTTTTTGTACATTATCTAGTTAACACATAAACAGCAAATGACACCAAGTTGCTGTTGCCTGTGAATTAGTAGATCCATAGCATACCAGAACCCATCATGTTTGATGACATCTATTATTGTTTTCGTCCTTGCTAGGCACCATTATTAAAAATGAAATGAAAAAAAATGAGAAATCCTTAGTCCATGCACATATCTTCTAAAATGCTGTCTGGGTATGTTCTGATAGTTCAAAACCCAAGTTGTTTTCACCGTCTTTGTGATAGGGGTTCACAGAGGAGTTTGATTCTGCTTCACTTGCTTTTTCTCTTGCCCTCCTGTAACGAAAATTCTTTTTGTGTTAGAAGCCCCTGTTTTGTTCAAGTTCTTACTGTTCTTAACTGAAAACAGTTATACCAAAATGAATCGTGTTGGTTTTACGGAAAACTTTAGCAAACCCACTACATTTTAGAAACTTCATTAACTGCGAGACATAGAAAACCAACCCAACTATATTGGTGTCAGTGCAACAATATTTAAGGAAAATGGCATTCCTGGACAACCTCTACCATGATAATTGAAGACTGCAGGTGCTGATGAATATGGGCAAATTCTGCTGTTGGAGAGGGTACTGTGCTCCCAGCAGTGCTCCATCAGCCTCACTGCACTGCTGGCAGAAGCCTGCCCATGCTGCAGCTCTCTGCAGCCACACAGTCCAGCTGCCTAGTTTAAATTGCTGATGGAGGGGAAACTGCACTAAGATGCTGATGCAGTGTGTTGCACTGGAGCACCTGAAAGATAGGGAGCTGTACCTTTGGCAAATACTGTGGATATGGGTGGAGGGGCAGGGAATAATAAGTAGTAATTCCTTAAATTGCTTCAGTTGGCTTTGGCAGCCTATCTGTAAGCTCCCTGACTATTCAATCATCTGTACTTCTTTGATAGTCATGATCACAGTATCAAAAATACTACTCACTTTCTTCGATTTCTCTGTCCAGTGATGATCAAGACAATAACTCCAATGACAACCAAGCTAATGACTACCCCAAATATAATTAACCAAATAGTCACTGGTGGTTCATAAGGTGTGGCCAGGGTTGGAAGTATGCCCACAAACTCCAGTGTGTTATCATCCAGTTTGAAAGCTTCACTGATCCGTCCCCGAGACATTCTGCCATGAAGAGCAAATTCAAAGCATTACATATGTTTACTGGAAGAGAAAAAAAATATTCACATGTTTTTAACTTTCCAGTATGCCAAGCTTCCACTGAACTGCTGGGCTAAAAAGCCTGTTCAGTAGATACTGCTAAACTCATATTCTTCCCGCCCTGGGATGGTGGTGACATGGGCTGTAATCCAAATCCTTATTCTTCTGCAGCTGGAGTGAGATGTTCAGATACTGTACAAGCTCTTATACCCACTACAGCTTATTCAAACAAGGCAAACAGTCTTCTGATCTCACTGTCTGCATTTTGCTCCTCATTCTCTCTACGTATAAGTTTCCTGGAGATATGATGGAAAACCACATCTTGGCTTCCTCTTACCTATTTCCCTCCTACAGTCTCCCACAATCTTCATTCTTGTCTTTTTCACTTCACTGAAAACACTTTCCCTGGAGTCTTTTTTGTGTCTTGTTTTTCCTTGAACTTCTGCTTTTGCTGTTGAATTTGAACTGGACAAAGACTTTCATAGCCTTATTCTCCTTGGCTCACCAATTTCTTCAGTAACTTCTTCAATCCCATCTCGTGTTGCTTCTACTTTTAGAATCATGCCCAGTCTACATTATCTGTGACCATCTGAAGATTTACAGTTTTACCAATCATTTCTGCAGTCATAACTTACATTGGTGCCATATTGTGCTATAAAAGAATTCTTCATTGACCTCTAACTGGGAACAAGCTTATTCTCTCCTTTCTGCATATTCAAACATGTCTGGCTTGCTTTCTAATATATCATTTAGGAGTCTTTTCTAGTAATAATTCTTTCACTGAATTTTCGCTAATGAGATGAAGAAAAACTCACTCACATATGCACATTCATGCACATGCACACAAAGTTACTGTGCCCTGTATTTCAGAATATAAGATAGTTCTTGTTTAAAGTTTGATCAATAATATTTCCTGGCAAAGTATGAAGCAATTGGGTATGTTATGACAGTTTTACAAGCTCCCTGAAGCATTTTACATTGGCTGCTGTCCAGGACACCATCAGATAGATGGACTGTTTTCTTTTTTGTCATAACAGCTTCTCCCATCCTAATATTTCCACGTGAGCTGCAGAGCTCACTTTCTTATCATCCTTACTGCTTCAGCTAAACTTGAACACAAGTTTTCCTTCCATCCTTACACATCTTCTTCCCAGAAAGCAAAATCTCACCTGATGGCATTCTCCACATCAGCTCTGGGAACAAGGTCACTGACATTACCCGGCATGCTGACAGTAAAGTAGAAGGAGATCCTTCGTGTCTCCTCCCCAACATGGATGTCTGCAACCCTGAGTGAGAAACAGAAGAGAAACGTGTCTTGATTGTTAAGGTCCCATTGGCTTGAAATCAGGCAAATGAACAGTTGTGTTTGACAAGTGGTGTTGGAGGGATACTTTGTACTAAGTGGATGTTTTTTGTGAACTCAGTTTGGAAATAAGATCAATTTTCCTATCAGAATTTCTTTTTTATATGTGCTGATAAGTAATTTTAAGTAGCGAGCATCTACCCCATATCAAAGACAAACCTTGGCAAAAATTTCCAGGGCTCATGATCTTCTCTAAGCTAGAGGAATTGTCTTTTGAGTGTTTGGGGTAAGGCTCATGTATGAGATAATGCGTGAGATACCCAGGGGAAAAAATCCTTCTTCCTTATATTCTGTTGGGAATAAACCCTAGACATTACGTGACTGATGTTCCATAAAGCAGTATCATAGAGTTTAAGAAGATAGCTTCTGAAAATTGTCCAAGAGACCTAACAAAAATGGTATTTTTTCATATCAAAATCATTTTTGTTTGATACATTTTATGTTTGTAAATAGGCTTAGAAAAGATTAGTTTGCCTGTATGGAATTTTAATGTGTAATGATCAATTAGTTCATCTTTCCAGGGCCTAAAACCCCTCAGATATTCAGTATCATATGCGTACATTGACATACTTTTTTATTTCTAACTGATGCATCTTCCCTGATATTCCCATGCAGATATCAGGCAGAAATTTTCAAGGCTCAATTTCACCCCTGTTAGATAGAAGGAGACAAAGCCTTTTGGGTGTGCTGGAGTTTTTAACTTTAGCACAGCTATTCGTAAACCTCAGACTAGTTAAACAAGAGAAAAGACAATGTATAAGGAAGCTGACACCTCACCTTTCGCAACCAGTGTTTGACGTTGTTTGTTATCACCGTCCCTGCTACGTTTAATAGAAGGCTCACTTAACTCCACCAACTCACACCACTAGTGAACTAGAAACAATAGTTAAGCAAGCAACTCACTGGAAGTCAACTTCTTCATGCTTCATCTTTGAGAAATATTTTCTCATAGCATAGGCAATGGATGACTTGAACAAGAAGAGCTCACTTTTATCCCAGTCATACTGCAAAAACAGCACAAGAGATTTCCATCACAGGTAATAATTATATGGCAAATTATCTGACACTAAGAAATCATTCTTAAAAGAAACAGTAATTCCAATGCTAGGCATGTATTTAAGTATTATTTACTTGTGCTCTGATACTCCTTCAGGAACCTCCTCAAGGCTGTTAAGTCCATTAGCCTGCGAGCTCTGCAGGAGGAAAATTAAGCAGCTGCTCCCAGTGCCAGGCAGTGCATTTTGTGTCCCTCCGTACTGTCTGGTGGCTTTAGGTGGGGACACTGAAGATGTGTAGTCCCAGCCTATCTCCTTACCTGGTGTGCAGCAAAGGCAGCAGAAGCAACATTTGCCCTGTCACACTTCCTGCAACTCATGGTCTGAGCTTTAAAGAGAGAATAATAAAGGGGTCACCATGATAACAGTGCCCATACTTTGAAATTCAGCAGCAGCATGAGCTGGTAGCTCAGGCCATGAGCGAGGACAACCACCATGCTGGCACACAGCTGCTTCTGCCGCCACCGCTGCAAAGCTGGTAACACTGGACAAGGCAGGGAGCACTGAGACAAAAACAGGGAAGACCCTTAAAGCCAGCAGGTGTGAGTGCAAGGCCCAGCAGGACCTCTGGTGGGTGTGAGGTCACCCACTTACCCCAGAGAGCAGCCACTTCAGCGGGGGCAAAAGGATAGAGCTGCTGCTGCTGGAGATACCCAAAACAGCCCCAGCAGCCAGCTCCTGTTCCTAGCACTGCAGAGGCTGCAGCACCCACAAACACTTCTACTTATCCAAGACTCCGACTTTTGGGGCTTTCATCAGAGCAAGCTCCTCATCAGCTTAGCTGGCAGCTGCAGAGAATTACATAAATGGCATTAGCAGTAGTTATCCCACTTCAGTTGAGGAGCTTGTATAACTCGAAAAGGTCTGCCTTGTTCAGAAAATGGAAAGCTGATCCCAAGGTCAAATCATCAGTCTCAGAGGATTCCTGCTCAGGCATTATTCCTACTAATTATTGTACCTTTTGTTTGAAGTCTAAAGATTTTGTAATCTAGATATTGTTTAAAATTACATAATTTTATTTGTAGACCTGTCCCTTATGGGAAGAGAAACTTCCTTGAGGGGATTGCAAAAAGCTCATTCATTTGTGTGGGGAGTTGCAATTTCTGTTTTGTTTTTGTTTTGGTTTGCTGTGGGTTTTTTTGGCTTAGAGCTCCTTGTATCAGTATTTCTGCTGTAGGCAGGTATTTGTTGTTTTTCCCTAGATAGGCAATATAAAAAATGAACTGTTTCTGTGCAGGTTCATAATTGCCTGCCTTATGAGTCCACAGTTATCTACACTGGAACACAAAAGTAAAAAACCAGCTTCTCTGGGGCCTGAACCGAAAGCTGTACAGGAAGCAAAAACGACCGCAGGAGCTGATAATGCACCCGAGTCCGTTGTGCAACATCGTGTGTGCACGAAGGGAAAATTCCTTCCTGAACTCTGTTTCTTTCTTTTTTTTTTTTTTTTTTTTTTTTTTTTTTTTTTTTATGCCCTGAGGGCCTAGATTTGATTGCATTTATGGTTCTTTAGCAGGAATGCCTGTAAGTGCTCTTGCTGGTAATAGTTTTACACAATTCCTGACTTTCTCAGATATCATTCTGGTAGGTGTGGTAGACGGCTCTGCTGTAAGCACTGGTATAAAATCCAGCTACATTTTTCAACTCTGTTGTCCTAGTGAGAGCAATGTAAAATGAAGATATAGAAATACATAGGAGTAAAGAATAAAATGAAGCCACTTCTGCCAGTCTGTGTTGGCTCGGGCCCCCGGAGAGTGGGCAGGTGACCCAGGGACCCTCCTAGCTGACAGCCCCCCAGCGCTAGTCCCAGATGCCAGAGGCTGTGCCCGGTCCAGCTTTTCCCATGAGCAAAGGTTAAAGCTGTAAGTCTGGTTCGCCCTGGCAAATGCACTGGGCTTTGGTTTGCTTAAGAGAAGTCAGCCAAAGCCCTGTGCTGGAGACTTCTGGGCGTTATCGCTATTTTCTCCAGCAGCTGGCAGTGTTCACCATCACAGCCTGTTCTGCTGCTGTGGGTTTTTTCCAAGTTTTCCTGTATCCCCAGTGCCTTTAGGCTCTGGAGGGTATAATTTTTCTTACTAGCAGCTAACTGAGTTTGATTCTTCAACTTCTGTTTTCTGTACTTAGCAGCTTCATTGGCTCTTTAATCATTTCTTTGTGTAGCGTATATTTTGTCTTTTTAAGCATAATGTATTTTAATTGCCAGTGTGCCTTTCAAGTGCCTTTATAAATAACCTTATTAGGCGTAATAGAAGTGTGGATAGGAAGTACCTGGCTGGCTTCCGATCTGCATTTGAGTAATGACTACCCACATGCTTTCCCTAGTCATCCCTGAAATCTAACTTGGTGGTAGTTGTCACAGAGGCTGCTTTGCCTCTGTGGGTGAAATGAAGTTTCCTGAGTGGCCGTGCTCTGTTACAGCATGTTCCCTCCAAGATCCCATGTGTAACTTGAAAGGTGATGCAAGGCTGGCCTCTAAGTCTAAGAAGATCTTCCTTTTTAAAATACACCCAAATGCCCCAAATTTGATTGCTCTCCATTCCTAAAAACACTACCTTGTGTGCCAGCCTTTTACAGCATGATCACACACATGACACTGACCCAGTGCAGATTCTGTGAGTTAATGTTTGCAAAAGGTTCCCCTTTCCAAACGGTGCTGAAGGGCTTTCCCTTCCTGCAACCCTTTATTTTAAATAAGGTAGACACTGAGGGATTCGCTGGGGGTCTTCTGACAGTTCCCCTTGGGATGGCACACAGAGCTCACAGAGATCCAGCTGGAGCAAAGCTAAGGGGGTTTCAGCCTCATCAGCTGGTGATCATGTGCCTGTGTAACAGCCAGAAATAAGGCTACTGCTTTAATCTTGTCAGCCTGAGAATGACTAGTAGGGTAATTGAGGCAGAGCATGCTCCAGCACAGCTGGCACAAGCCCGTCCATGAGTCCTGGTGCTTAATTTGCCAGAACTTTATGCTTTTGAAACCACCCTGCTGCTAATATCCAAGGCATGCAGCTGAGAGCTATCTCCAGCCTGGCCGCATGTGCTGCAGGAGCCCCTCCGAACAAAGCTCCCTCTCTGAGTAAGAGGGGTGATTTTCCCTTTCCAGCCTAACCAGTGCTGAATAGCAGATATAAGAAAAAAATTGCTGGCCTACTCAAAACACTTTCTTCTGTTCTAATCATGCAAAACAGCTCTAAATACATCTTAAACAAACAAGTCGCACTGGATTCCCGGCTTTCGTGCACTGCGAGCAGATAAAGCAGCCAAAACATATTGCTCTGTGTACCAAAGCTGAGAGTCCTGCCTGAGGTTTTCCCTGCTTTTCTCTGTGACAATTCATGCATGTATATTTATGCGCTGCTGGCATACCAGCAATTCAGAATCATGTCCCTGGGAGCTCAGCTTAAGAGAAATTCATAGCAAGGGAGAGAGCCACGCAACAGAAAAGGTTTCTTGCAATTTGGAGATGTGGAGAAGAAAAGACCTGGCTTCCACTTCAAGGTTTAGGAACCTATTGCCCATACAATAATTCAAATTAAGTAATCTGTATGAGATTGTTTTACAGCTGCTCAATTGCACAACAAAAGACTATTATGGCAAAAGGCAGGCATAAAAATGGTATTAAGCTAAACATTAACCATAATGACTAATAAATGTGTTGTAATATGGAACCTTTCCCTACTGCTGATATCAGTTTTGAATTGTATCTAACTCGACTCAGCGGTCTCAGAAGCAATAAAACGCCACTAGGGCTTGCATGGGAGAGAGTGATAGAATTGAGAGCATCAATTCATATGAAAAATGAGCCCACAGTATTGTGTCCTTGCTAATCCAATAGGCTTCTACAAACAGATCTAAATGACCTGCCTCATGACATATTCACTCTTGGAAAATTACTGATGTTCTGCAAGGTGAAAACAGCTATTAACAGGAACAAAGTGTCTGCTCTTAAGCCTTCTATGCCGCCTCTGTGAGTTTAGCATAAAGAGACACAACTAGAATGAGGAGCAAATTTTTAACCAAGTGTCTGGGTTAAACAAATGGGCTGAGTCAATGCTCTATTTAAAATCTTAAAAGCTATCTTTTGTCTTGATGAGTTTTGGAGTAGCTGTAATATATTTTATTGGGCCAGCTGGCATAATTGGGGGAAATACACAAGCTCTTGGGAATGAAAGTTCATCTTCTCATCTGAAATTGAAGTAGCACAGCATTTCATAGAATCATAGAATTAGCAAGGTTGGGAGGGACCTCTGGAGATCATCTAGTCCAACCTCCCTGTTCAGCTGGGTCACCTAGAGCATGTTAGACAGGGTTACATCCAGGCGAGCCTTGAAGATCTCCAGAGAAGGAGACTCCAGCACCTCTCTGGGCAACCTGGTCCAGTGCTCTGTCACTCTCACAGGGAAGAAATTCCCCCTCATGTTCAGGTGGAACTTCCTGTGCTTCAATTTGTGCCCATTGCCTCTTGTCCTGTCACACGGGACAACTGAAAAGAGTTTGTCCTCGTCTCCTTGACACCCTCCCTTCAGGTACTTATAGACTTTGATCAGATCCCCCCTCAGTCTTCTCTTCCCCAGGCTAAACAGGCCCAGCTCTCGCAGCCGTTCCTCGTAGGGCAGATGCTCCAGCCCTCTGACCATCTTCGTAGCCCTACGCTGGACTCTCTCCAGTAGCTCCACGTGTCTCTTGTCCTGGGGAGCCCAGAACTGGACACAGCACTCGAGATGAGGCCTTACCAGGGCTGAATAAGGGGCAGGATCACCTCCCTCGACCTGCTGGCAACACTCTTCCTAATGCACCCAAGGAGACCATTGGCTTATTGCACTGCCCCCCACAATCTGAATAATAAAGATATCTCTGCATAAGGCTTGGATTGCAGAGAGAGAGAAGAATTTTTCAGGGCTGGGAAAGATTATAGCAAATTATCAAACAAACATCTACAAAGGAATGCTGACAGAAGTGTCTCAATGTGAAACCAAGAGCATTTGAGAATATGGGGTGGGGTTCAATCCCTCTGTTTTCACTCCACATTTAAATGTGAAGCATCTACTCTAATAATGATTTCTGAAGGTAGCCACTATAGCCATGATGATGGAAATTAGGAAAAAATGTATGGGTAGATGCTTCATCTTCTGTTTAGATACGTTAGTATAGATGGGCAAAATATAGCACTTTTCAGGTACACAGGCCCCCTTTAGGCATGTTCAATAGCAGATGAAAAATGATCAGCACCTCCACAGAAAAACTCAGCTTTAATAACTCAGTTTAAGCCATCTTTCTTAAAATGGATCAGATCACCCTCTGGAGAGGTCCGTCCACTAATTGTAGAGGGAGTCTTGACCACGGGCTTAGATGAGACATCCTTTACATGATAATGCTTCATCTTAGCTGAAGCCATTCCTCAGTCACAAAAGTCAACTATACCTTGCCTTATTTTCCAAAACCATTAACACAGTGTCTCTATTGCCCGAGCAACACACAGAATGCTACAGTGCAAACGTACTTACCGCCTGGTCCCCCAGTGCTGCTTTCAGACTGATGCGTACTTTGATGGCGTTGTCGGAATCTGATTTAAAGAGAAGCAAGGGCCATGTCAGAACTGCAGCGCCAAAGTTAGTCCCTAGGTGACACTAGGGCAGCCAGGGTTTCTCCATCTACTTTCCCTGGGCTGGCTGGGTGGGATTCGTTTTGCTTCACTTCAGCCATCCCTACTGCAAACATCTACATCTGAGCCATCGGGCATCCCAGTCTTGCTTTGGAGTTGATAGAAAGAAAGAGCACATCTAGGTCACAGTCCTCTGGCCTTTAGACATCTCCTGAAGGAAATGCCTCTTTCCTTCCATGAAGAAAAAACAGTTCAGATGTAGATGCTGGTGTCTGGACAGGTGGCCCTCACCATTAGATTCAGACACAGCAACACCAGATTTACTCCACTTTCCAGTACTGACAGACACTATGGGTATATAACTTGGGTGATTCAACACCCTCTGTCATCATAATAGTCTCAATAATGTATTTTGCCACTGCCTCCTCTTTTTCCTCTTCTTGAGCTCCCTTCTTTGAATAGCAAATGAGAATAAATAAAATAGCACTAATTTTTTGATACTGGTTTACTCCTGCTCCCCCCAAGCTCTGGCAATCCCTCCGGCTCGCAGGTTATGTGGTGCCTACATGAGGCCAGTGTCTCCAGACAGGCTCACCAGCCTCACACTGACATAGCTATAGCAATTGGTGCCTTACAAGCCTTCAGTCTTTCCTCCTTCTGCATATCTGTCCAAAATTTTTAGTACTACATCTATGAAAAAAGAAAATTTCTGAATATTGGGTGAGGCTGTAACAAATCCCATGCATACTGATTTCTGCAGCTTTGGTCATGCAGAAGCCAGTTTGCCTTCCTAGGAGTAAAACTTATTTCTGAGTGTACATTTCCCTTACCCCTGTTTTCCTACAGAGAACAGCCTTTAGTAGCTACAAGAGAAGGGGACTTTGCTAGTCAAGAGTTGTGAGGATCGACAGGTGTTTTTAAATCACCTACAAACAGTACATACATGGAGTCCAGGCTGTATTCCAACCAACAGATCTGCCAGAATTGTTTTTTTGCAGCCAAATAAATAAAGGCTCGAAGTAGTGGAGCAAAGGCGTTGCATTCATATACTTCTCTCCTGTTATGCTTTCTAGTGCTTGAGTCCAGGGCTTGGATCTACCTAACTCAAGCATTTGTCTGTGCAGGAAGGAGAGATAATTTATGTTATTTCCATGTTCCATCTAGACAATAGCAAAATAATCTGTAATCAGTATCAAAAGACTTTGGTTCTGAATTCTCTCTTTCATCCCATCATTCTTATTAAAAAATAAATTATTTGCTTATTAACAGGAGATTAAACCTTTGATGGCTAGATCCTCAGATGATATAAATTTAGTCATCTTGCCAAAACAAAATGAGACGATACATGCTTTTAAGCCAAAAAATACAGTTTTAAGACAGGTTCATTCTCAGTGTAACCTCATTGACTTCAGTAGCTTTCAAGGATGAATAAGGCTTTGTTATACACTGATTTATTATATATATAAAAAATCTGCTTTGTTACCTCAAATTCTGACCAGCTGTTGTGGAATTGGTAATGTCACATGTGTGAAGAGGACCGGTATGTTTAGCTGCCTTGCAAAGTGCTTCCTGAAACTGGAACTGATAAATGGTCCGTGTATAATATCTAAAGGAGAGGCAAGGAGAATGAAATTACATGTTTTGTTAGTTGTCTGGCAGGTAAACCCCCAAGTCCTTCACCTCTGGAAAGCTTTGCTCTGGCAGTTAGCATTCCTCCTTGGGAAACTGCACATCAGGGAGGGAGACCAGCTGCTATTTACAGGCTGCACTATCTGAGATTTAACAAAATGCCAAGCTCAAATACAGCAAGAGCCAAAAATCTGTTTGCTGCCACATAAATCAGGAGTCAATAAGGTTACGGCCCAGCTCTCCACGCTGGTGGAGCTGCTAGGCCAAAGTGGCAGGGATGCAGAGGCACCTCCAGAGTCAGTTGCTCAAGGGCTGCATGTGCACAGTCCGCATGACAGCAGTATGGTGCGTGTTATCTCCCCTTGAGGTAGGAACCTCATACAGGCAACAGATGTGCTCCCACAAGTCTAATGACAGTAGAAAATTTCTTTGCTCAACAAGAAGTTTAGTAGCCTCCCAGCTGCTCAGGGACTGCTATAGAGGAGCCCCTGATGTCCACAGAAAACCTTCCACTGAAATCTATGGCCTTCAGTCAGGACTTCAGACAAAATAAGATTGTGTTTTCAGACTCTCCAGTTGGTGTTTGGGGTAATCAGTACTTCTTCCGTACCCAAAATTGTCATGATTAAACATTGAGCAAGGATGATGCTACCTTATGAAGGAGTAATCGTTGGCCACGTGAAACAGTGCTGCAGGGTCGCAATAGGTTTCATCATGGAGGACTGGTTCGACCACACCAACTATTTCTCTCCTGGTGATGGAGGAAGGAAAAAACACAGGATTTTCATTAACAGTTAATGAGAAAAGAAATCAACTGACTCTATGCTGCCTCTATAAAGTCTAATGTGTATGGGCACCTCTTTCACTTCGAACTGAAAAAAAAAGTACAGCTCTCAGAAACCCTAAATGAGTACTGATCCACAGCTGGAGATCACAGAGAAAAAGCTGTGCTGAAACCAAAGCATGAAGAAAGGATTTGTCTTGTAGTAAGGTGTGCAGGGAGGAATCGGTGGTGTGAAATATCCCACAAGATATGAGCTTCACACACATGCTTTGACCCCCTCCCAAGGTCAGAGAATAAGGTTAGTGTTTGAGTGCCGGGTAACTGCAGACAGGGATCAGGTGAACCAAAAGGTGTGTGATTTGCTGTGCCACTGGGCTGGGGATGAGGTTTCATTTATTTTTCCTCTCCTGAAAGTGTATCTCCCAAATAGTACTATGGAAACAAACACGTACCCCGATTTCTGAGAGTAGTAATAAGCTTACATGGAAAAATTTTATCCATAGACCTGTACAACAACATCTTAGTCCAGCAGAGAGCTTTGCAGTACCACTATAACAGGTGTGGTAAGCTTCCCTGAACAGCTTATCATTCTCTATTTCTGACATCTCTGCTACTTTTCAATAAATAGAAGCTGACCGATTTTTACAGTGGTTAAGGACACTTGTTTATATCAGGTTTTATTATAGATTTTGTTTGCTGATGGAGGCTCCATTTTCAGTCTAGGGTTTGTTTGGTTTCTTTGTGGTTTTTTACTTCTGTTAAGCTGCCAAGGAATGATAGACTCCAATCCAAAGCAAACTGTTTTTTAACTCTGAACTCCAGGGAGTTGAAAATAGATTAGCTGGTAGGCATCATCCATAAAAAAACCTCTGGATGTTACTTGCCGAGGGAACTGTGTTTTCTTGAACAAGAAAGGTGGTAGCTAAAAAAGATCAGAAGCAGAAAAAAAGCCTGGCCTGTAGGAATATCAGTGCAAAAGGGATGTAAGAAGTAGTCTGGATTCTTTCAGACAACATACATTCAAAAATACTCTAAAATGACGAGAAAAACTGAAGCAGAGAAGCATGCACAGCTATTCATTTGATCTAAAACTTTATGTTTCTTAGGCTGGCAAGCATGATGAACTTGACTTTCCACCTGTCCTTTAAGAGGTGGAGAGTAAACCAGACCATATGCCTGATGGCACTTAGGGCATGGCTGTACTTACGCTACTAAGATGTCTTGAGGCATGGGTCGAGGAGGATGGCAGTATTGATCTCAAGACCTGAATGCAAAAACCACAGGCTGTCTTCACTGGAGAAGTGGAAATTTGAAATGAGGACTGAAGTCTGCTGAGGAGCAGGGTAAATTATTCAAGGCTGAACAAAGCAGAAGCGTGGACATACTGCTTGTGAGACCTTGCCTGCTCCACACTGGCACTATATTGTGCTTTATAGATACTCCTTGAGACATAGACCCTGCACTGGGGGGCACAGGCACCTCAGTATGTTGAGTAACTAGGAAGGGAAGGGTTTTCAGGATCATCTGCAAAAATGCTCCTCGTTTCTCAAACTTACTTCATCTGCCACCACTGCCTCGTCCATTCCTGCTTTGTAATATTACCGTTAAACACCATCCACCTCCACTTCTCCAGCATGTAGGTAAAAGGCATTGTTCCGACAATCGTTAGTGCTTGCTTGAGCAGAAAGTTGATTTCAGTTTCTGAAGACAGAAGCAGTTAAAGTAATGGTTATGGTAGCAATTAGTGTATGATTAGACAGCTCAAGTTGCTTCCTTTTACAGCTAATGCTTACTTTCAGTTGAATTTATGGGTTTTGACTAAGGAAAAAAATTGAAAGAAGAATACCAGTTGGGGAAAAAAAAAGGAGAAAATATCACTGAAGTTTTGTATATAATTTTGTTATCTCTTTTTTCATCCAATTCTAGCTGTTAAATAATCTAGCCCTTTGGCATTTAAGCTTCATTTTCCTCCAGTTCAGAGTCTGGGAAATTTTGTGCTGAAATTTTTGGTGTATTACATTATAATGATGAACACAGTCAGAGAAACCAAACAAACTGCATTATAGTGAGGGCTTGTGTCTCTTATGTTGCCTGCTCATTATCCATATAAAAGAGAGACGTAAATCTTAAGGCTCTACTCTCATTTGATCTGCTAAATACATTCCTTGGTAGAGAGAGATACTTATGACTTTATACAACAGAAAATGAAGACTGTTCTAAGTGAACTACGAAGATTTTGTGGTGAATCATTCCATTCTGAAGGTAATGAAGAGCTAGCAGTTTGTTTATAGATCAAGCAGCTGCATTGCAAATCAATGTTCCTCACTTTGTGACGTGTTTTGGGAAAAAAAGTATTATTTCTGATAAGTCAGTGAGGCAGAATTTTCAAAAGCCTCTAAACTGCTTACTCAGCTTGACCCTGACACAAAATACGGGAGTGTTCGTATTTGAATGCATAACAGTCATGGGTTTATTTACCTGCATCCTCTTGGAAAGTTGGCTCTAAGAGGCCAAGAGTTTTCAAATGCTGAGGCGTAGCTGCGGAGAGTGACATGATTTCGCCGATGGCTTCGTGGAAGCCCTCGTTCGCCCCGCTCCTCAGCAGGTAAGGCAGGGGAGAGTATGCCATGTCGTACTCGATGTGGCCCATCTCGTGATGCGCCGTCAGGAAGTCGTCCATCGTCACTTTGGTGCACATCTTGATCCTGCGCCCCAGGGCAAAGCGTTCGCAGTCCGGGAGAGGCTGGCACAGCCAGGCTGCTGCCCGAACTACCTCCCGCCGGAACTGCAGAGGCAAAGCAGCCTCGAGACCTTCCTAATACCCCTCGCCCCAAGCAAAACTCAAATATCTGCCTCCTACCGTGATGTATAGCTCCTCTAAGGGAAACTTGGAGAGGAACTCCACAAAATACTTTAAGCCACCTTCAAATTTTGTTGAGAGTAGGAAAATATTGCAGTTTTTTAAGAAGCAGCTGCACTCTGAAACTTAGCAAATAAACTCACAGTGCATATGCGAGTGAGTATCCACCATCAGACTTAAAAAGCAGAAAGCATTGACAAAAACTGTATGTTGGTGAGACCTGATACTTTACCCTCATGCAGGTACCACTCTGTAAAAGAAATTATTTTTTCCTTTCCAAATAAGATTTTCTTTTTTCTCGAGATTGCTCAGATGTGAGGCTGACCACTTCCAGCTCTCAACCAAGGATTTACTGTGGATCAGCCTCTTACCTTGATTAACTGCAGGGAATGCAAGAAGGGACAGAATTTGTCCCAAGATACTTCATTATGTGGGAGCTTGCAGTACCTCTCCTAACCCAAATATGAAATTGACTATTTTTTCATAAGACTCTGGAAAGCTCTCTACTACTTCTGATATATTTACTGAAGACAGCAAGTGTATTCTCAAGAGGCTTTTCACTTACCATCTCAGGATTTGTTGTAGAATGTGTAGGAATCCACAAATCCCACTGGTATCAACAAGTACATGCATTTCTGCTTATTTTAAAGCCCTACAACATAGTCAATATTTCTCTATTTTATATAAATGGCAATCACTTCTCTGCTTAAATTTGAAAGTAGTCCTTAGATCTTCACAGAAGAAGTTACATGGTACAGTGGATTTACAATCTCACAAGGTCTGCACTGCTCTCTTTTCTTTCAATTCTCTCTTATTAATCAGCAAAATAAAAAAAATGGAAAAAAAATCTTAAAACAGCAATTTGCCATTGCACTCTTTTACAATAAATACAAATATTTTAAGAGATGGTATAAGAAAGGGTCACAGTAATTGTAGTACCTGTAGTCCTGCTTCCCCATATCCCATGCTGTAGGATGGCAAACAACCTTCCTGTTATCAGTTGGCTCTGTAAGCATCGAGTTATTCCAGAAGCCCTCAGTCATATTGTAGAGCCCAATAGAGGTGAAGAAGGCCTCAGCGGTTTTGAATATTTTGATGACATCCCAGTTCTAAAACAGACAGTGCCACCATTAGCCAATTCTTCTGTAGGGAGCCTGTTCCCACAACTACTTAAATCAGATTTATTCTGGCAACTGTCTTAAAACAGAACAGTTGATTTCATATTTGTCTCTCAATGACTTCAAATCAATATCTTGCTTATTGAAAGTAAATGTCCGTCACTGGCAATTTTGTAAATACTATTGAGAACTAGCATTAAGTATTCTCTCTCAAATAAACGAGGTCTCTGTACTTGGTCAGAAGATAGCACCTCACCCAGAATCCAGAAGCACAAAAGATAACATGGTTAAAATTAAAAAAAAAAAAAAAAAAAAAAAAAAAAATCCTGTCAGTAACACCTCAGATCTGAGATCCCATTCTTTCTTCAGCCTCTTCAGCTGGGGGCAGCTTGTTTGAGAGAGTAGAGCTGCATTACTAGCAAATGAGTGAGAGGAGAGCTACCTCAGAATGATAAAACCTGGCAAATCTATCTGTAGGAGTTGCTTATTAGATTGGAACTGCATGAAAGTGTCCAGAGCATTTTCAAATGTTATTCAGCAGTTTTTCTCATTCTAAGTAGCAGGAGCTCTATATTTATGTGGCATGAACCTGCCAACTGCAAAGTAAGCCCAGGTGGCAAATTGGGATGAGAATCCTAAGCGAGGCACATGCATGGACAAGGACAAATCCAGGTGTCTACCCTGAAACTCTGTAAGTAATGCTTCCCTTCCTCACAGTGATGCTTCCATATACAGAAAGTGAAGACTACTAGGGCATCCCAACAGTAGAAAAGGGAGTCAGATGAATACAAATTTATTTAAACTGTTTGAGTCAAATTTAGCTATTCACTCTCGTGCTACAATAATATTTGAAAGGAGCCTTCCCCATGAGAGGAGGGTAGGTTTTAGGTAGAGTCACATTTCAGAAACTAAATCCCATTGATTATATTCTACTTTGCAAAAGCAATAAAGTTTAGGCAACTGTACATACAGTTGTCTTTGCCCACATCCTAGGTATGATAAAGGTGCTGTTATGTTTGTTATCTCTACAGATCTCAAACACAGACCTTATGGTGCTATGCAGTTATCAAAAGATAACAGACAGCATTGCACTTTCCTTGTGGTATCCAAATAAACAAGGCAGGCAAAAAAAAATGTGATACACAATCTATTTGACTGTGGTAATGGCTGACAAAGGTCATATTTGATTCCAGCCAATTCTATAAATCATGAAATATTTTTATATATGTAGTATATCTCTTTAATGGATAGATGTCCCTGAGAAAAATAGACTTGGAGCTAAGATGATTAGCCAAAGAGGGTGGAGAAGAATTGGTGAACAATAAAGTTAAAAGGTAGAGTGGAAAATGAATGAAAATTTAAGAGAAGGGCAAAAATGGATGCAGAAATCAATTCTTTCACTGCATTAGGACAGCTGTGATTTTCTAGAGAGTGGCTTATGTGCTGTGCAGTTTTTATACTGTCTAAATTTGTTATATAATGCATATAGCTAATGGTTTCATCACTTCTTACATTTGTAACCATTGCAGAAGTTACATCAATGTTTGGTTTGGCTTTATAGGGAACAGTCAAGTCATACAGATTTGTCCAAAATCTACCCCACATGTCACCTTGAAAAAAAAGAGAAAAATATTAGATACACTTTAAACAATTGACTCTATACTGTTCAAAAGCGCCAGACAATTCTGTAAGTTTTCTAATAACATAAACAGATATTTTTGTATACCTAAACAGGTCTGATCCAGATGTCTTTGAAGTGGAGGGGAGCAGCTCTGGGAAATCATCCATGGGTCAGTCAGACCAAAGATTCTTTTACTCCCCAAGATAAGCTGTGTTTGCATGATACAGTTTCAGGACTGATCACCTTTCGAAAGGTCTATCAAAACTGAACATCTGTGCTGTTACTCTGTCATTGAGCTAGACTGCTCATATATATTACAGCAATGGCAGTTTGAAGTTGCATATTTTGAAAGCAGCCATGGAGCGCCAGAGCTAAGAATAGGATTTAGAAAAAAAACCTGCCTGAAATTCTTACCTCTAAGGAAGAAAAGTGCTGCAGAATGGAGGGAAATGTCCCAGTCTAAGTGCTGATGAACTGCAGTTTTGTGCTGGGTGCCCTCTTTGCCTGCCTCTGCTGCTAAGCACCAGTGATATCTCTGCAAGTACTTTCCTTCTCTGTTTCTCCTCTCACCTTTCCTCATCTGTAATCTGTTTGTTAATAACTGATTAAACAGATTACTCTGTTCCTGTGTGCCTTAAAAGTGCCTGTCTTGTGTATCAACTTAAGCTTGCGTGATAAGGCTGCGTTTTCGTACCAAGCAGATGAGCAGGGAGGCATCCTGTTGAGCTGATGAGTTCTGGGCCATAGACCTGCTCCAGCCTGTGCCTCACGTAGGCGTGCAGCTGCTCGTATAAAGGTTTTATCTGCAAGGAGAGGAGGAGAAGGAAATAGACTACTTTCTTCTATCGCATTCCTGCCCCCTGAATAGACAGCTTCAAAGGTGTGTCTCTGACTAAAGTCACCTGTCAAGTAAATGCATCCCGAAACCTGCAACTGAGCTTTGCCCCCTCTCCCAAGGGCTCAAACTCTGAGCCTCGATTCTGGTCCCAGAAGTTTTGTTTCTGTACAAGACAAGCATTTCTAATTTTAGACCTAGAGTATCAAAGATGCTATTTATCCTATAAGAAAAATGCCTTCTCATGAGCACTACCTGGAGGGGAAAGTCAAGGCTCTGCAGAATACCTTCTTTTTCAGACTTTGGCCCTGTGTAGGGCCAAGTTGCACTGTTCCTACACACAACTGCTGTCGAGGGTCTTTAGGAAAAGATGCCTGGCTCCAAAAAGGTTGGCTATGAAGATAATTTTTACAACAAATCTAGGGCCTTTAGGATCAAGGGGAGAAGGACATTTCCTCAAAGAGTACAGGTCTATGTGTTCTTTGCATCTTTCTTTTCGGCTTGCCTGGAAGTGCAGCTGAAGTAAAAATGTCCTGAATATCCATTGGCATCTGCAAACCCTGCACAAACTGAGACCAGCTAGTTCTGAGCAGGTCTAATGTTACCTCACAACATTGACATGTGGAGCCCATCTCTGTAGACATCACAAAATACAACCTTGTGGCATAGGTAAGAGTTATTTCCCAGTTTGACATGGAGCCTCTACCTGCTCAAATGTCTTCTCCACATCTTCAATCAGCCGGTCACGGCTGTATTTATACTCCTCTGGATAATCTGCTTCATAGTTTGCTCTCCAGTAATCTCCATAGTCAGAATAACCTATAAAACAAGGACACGTTATATCAGGACATAGTACCTCGAATTGTCTGCGAGGGAGAAGAGTGCTCCATGAAGGCTCTGTTCCACTGGCATGGGGATACAGATTTCCAAGAGTAGTGAAAACTGCAATCATGGTAATCTGCTAATTAGGGTCATTCTAATTGGAGTGGAGGTCATGGAGACCATCACTCCTGACTGGAGTTCCTCAAGATCTGAGGGAGGGCAGGAGCCTGGATCTTAAGGGGCTCTCAAAGAAGACGTAAAATGGTGGATATGAAATAAAAGCCTTGCCCTTCAGGAACAAACCTTTAGGACAAGTGTAAACACCATGACTGAAAGTCAAATGCCAGTTTCACTAAGCTTAGCTCCATTAAGCCCAAAGAACAAATGGTTCATAGGTAAGGTCTCCTCCTCACTCTTTCTTGAGGTCTTTTTGGCAGAGAAAGTCATGACATTGCCCACATTTGCTTGAGATTTTCCACCAAAATACTTTTTTCCCTCTGCTTAATCATATGGACTATAATTTCTCATACTTGCTCCCTAGCTTCAGCTTAATAACTTTCAGGAAACAAGGAGTAAGGTGATACAGCTGTTGTTTTGCCAAAAGACAGATGATGTAGCCACTTCATGCTAGGTGTTTATGCTGTATTTTAGAAGCCCACCAAAGAAAAATGGTAGCAGTATGCCAATTTTTCTTGAAAAGACAATTTTCATTGATTTGTAAGATCTCTGATTTGCAGCGCAAGACGTTTACCTTAGTGCAAAATCTTTTTTCAACAACCAGCTGCATCTGCTGGCTCGGGCCTAAAAAAAATTGTGATCATTCCAATCAGAGCAGAACACTTAAAAATGTAACACTGCCTATGGCTGGTATAGTGAGGTAAAGTCCAGTGGAAAAGATGTCATCAAGAATACAGAGACCCACTCAGCAGTCTATAAATTGAGTATACATGTCCGTAAGTCACAAGCAGTCCAGTATCTAATGAAGGGCACTGATACATTTGGGGGTTTGAGAAAAGTATCAACAAAACATCTACCTTTTGTCCCAAGTTGGTGAGAGAGTTCTGTCTGATCTTTGGCATCTGTCTGAACTACTTTTCACTTTGCAACTATGCACATTGAGAGCAAAATACATGCATAATGCTCATCATTGTGTATAAAATCATGGGTTTTGAATTCCTGTCTAATACGTGCAAGACTGTGGTATGTTTCTTAATTTCTAGAAGCCAGGAAGAAAAAAAAAGCAACTTACCATTAAGCTTTGCAGCCTCATTTTCAAGATCAACATACTCTTCATATAATGGTCTCATCATCCTGCCAACATCAGCTCTCCAGCCTTCCCACGCCCAAAGTCTCTCATGATAATCAGTGCTGTCAGCCATAATACCATCCAGACCTACCAGAACAAAAAAATAAGTATCAGGCCTAGTAAAATAGAATTTTTTGTTTTTACAGTAGGCAGAAGAGCCAAAGCAGTAGTTGCTCAAACTAAGGAGCTAAAATTTTTAGTCTGATACATTAAAAAAATCCAATATTTTTATTGTATCATTTTTTGATCTAAGATTTTCCACTTTTTGACTTTAGGGGGCGTGGAGCAGATCATGAGTCGCTTAAAATAACCTTGTTCTAGATTAGTTTTCCTTACATTAGTGGTGTCCTTGGGATTGGTCTCAATGCATTGAGTCCAACAAGACTTTTGTGACTGGGGAAAAAATTAGAGTTCCATGGTGCAGGAAAATCCCAAATGACTGGTAGGCTATCACAGAAGCTGAGCAGCCCTACCATCTCCTGCATCTAGGGGATGGTACATTGCATTTGGAACAGGCCCACTGGAGATCTCGGAACTGAAAGTGCATTTAAATAATGACTAAGCTTTAGATAGTAGGATCTATTTAATAAAACTACAGCCTATTCTCTCGCAATCAAGAGCCACTCTTGGGCTTTCCTCTTTTTGAATGTGCAGTATAAAAGATATAGTGTAGACAATTGTTTATACTGTACCTGGTTCCAGCACCAAACAGTTAGATGGATCGCTAGGTTTACAGACAGTCCCAGTACTATAGATGGTGCTCATTGTATTTAACACAGTGCTCAGCTGCAAGTTAGATGCAAGATAGCCCATCAGAAACACGCTCTGTACAAAATAGCAGTCAATTATGCTAATTCTTTAAGAACTTGATTCACCCACAGGCTTAACATTTAAGCATATGTTTAAGCTCGATAGAGATTAACAAAAGAATTTGCCTAAATGCATTACTGAATCAGGACCTAACTGGAAAAGACAGGTAATCTCTCAGATACATGACATAATCTACAGATCCTTAATATCCAGTCAGGCAGAGCTCTGGATTTAATGAACATTGACTGTCACGAGACAGCTTTCAAATATACAGCAGCAATAAAACAATAAAGTTCAGCAATACATTATTATGAATGTGGACCCACCTGAAGTTTCCAGGTAGATTATGGGTTGGAACGAATGATAGATCCCTTTGCAGATGCTGCCAGGCTGATTGTTGCTTATATTTTTTAACTTCGCATCATCCTGATGTGAAGTTAAAGATCTGCTTATACATTATTATAGAGAAGTTACTTTTCATGTCTTGGATTAGCTGAAGGCCAAATGCGTCTGAAATTACTCAGCTCCATCTCAGAAGCTACGCTACATAGCATTATATTCTATTATTTTCCGTTTATGTTTTTAACTTTTCATACTTATTTTTCCTTTAGGACTACGTTGCACCATGTTTAAGTTTTAAATCAGAACTATTTAGAGCTGTCAAACAGGAAGCATAGTTATGACCAGATACAGTTTTCTATGTCAGCATTAAAATGAGTGGGAAAACAGGGAAATTTTATATCACTGAAAAATATTTAAATATTCCTATGGAATTCTGTCAAACTGCAAAGACACTTTTTTAGATAAGAGCCAGCAATTTCAGGTGCAAAGGCCACTTATCTAGGAAGTTAAAAGTGTCTAAACATGGAGGGTATTGAAGAAAGTATCTCCTCAACAGAAGTAGCAAAGCCATCAGTGCACCACTGTGCTCTAAAATAAGTACATAATTTTATGAACCTTTGGCATTCCCACCCAGGTAATCTCTCCTTTCAGAAATAAATCTTGTTTGGATCACACAGGAGATCCAGCCAGTCTGCTGCATTTCTTGTATGGTGGTTAAAACTGCTGATTTCAGTAGAAAAAGCTAAGGATCCTTCCATAATCAGGACTGTAGCATATCCTAACCCAATGCTATGTGTCAATTTGATCTCCACTAACAGAAAACTAATTTAAACAGTAAAGCATTTGGTTATAAATCCCTTTTGAATCTGTATAGCTGCTCACTCCAGTTCCACAGACACTTGTTATCCATATACATACGTTTTACATGTATTTGTGAATGGAAATGTCAGATCTCTTTTTGACTCTTGCTAAATGCTGGGCTTCAACACACTTCTGTGGAACCGGCTTGCCAGCCTGCTCTGACCTCAGGAATGCCAGTGCACCTGGTGCTTATTGCAACCCTTGTGTTCCCCCCTTGGTTGTGGGGCCCCATAGAGAGCCTGGATCGAGTGGCTGTGGGCAAACTGTTGCAGGTAGAGAGATATCTTATGCTGGCATCATCAAGGAGAAAAAGGTACGTAGAAACACATCCTCAATTTCAGTCGGATAACCTGGCACGTACAGAGAAAGAAATACCTCCCCTATCTCCATCTTTTTGTCTCACTGAATGTCCTTTCCCCTGTTTCTTTCTGTTCGTTACACTACACTTTGACTTAGCTAAGCGCTTAGCCCATGTATTCTTTTCTTCTTATGACTAATCCTGCCATTTGTGCAAGGACAAGTGTTAGACATGTGTAAGCTTGAAATTCATCACATGCATTATGCAGCAAAGCTGCCTACCTAAGTGGGAACCTAACTTCATAAGCCAGAAATAACACCCCCTCCAGTCCCATACTGCTAAAATCACCTAGTAAAGTTATGTTCTCCATACTGATTTTGAGATAGAGTATTATCATGAGAAAAAGATTCATGATGACACTGTGGTCTTTCTCAGGGGTATTTTGAAGCGTAGCTCAACTCGCACAGCAAAAAAAAAAAAAAAAAAAATGGAGAGATATGTTTAGCAACTTACTCTAGTATATTTTTCTGGTGATAGCACAGATGATCCTCTGTCCTGGAGAGACTGAATCTGGAATCTGATGAGATCATCCTTAATGTTGGCTAATGGGAAATTGCTGGCGTTCCTCGAGGCTTCATCGTAAAATGCAGACCACTTGGCACCCGCCTCATTCTAAAAGAAATTCACATAAAGTCTGAATTACTCATCTGAAAGATTGCAGCAGCCTGATATATTTATTGGGCCAAAATATTCTTTCTGATGAACAATTTGTTTGTGGGATCTGCTCGCAGATTTCAAGTTTTACCAGTACTTGTACTGTGCAATGAAACACATGAAACTTTGACTTTAGTTTATTCACACATCCAGATAACTAATTTTCGTTGGAAACAGCAAGAAAATAAGATTGTCTTCTCGCCACAGGCTTGTTATAACTGATCCAACATCACCTGTGTTCCCTGTTAGTCCAGCTCACCATGCATTCTTCCTTTAGTGCTTTCTTTGTTCCACCTGTACCAGGCAAAATGTGGATACAAGCCACGGGTATGATCTAGATCACATTCCCCATTTCTGCTTCAGTAGTAGTAGCAGCCAAAACCCAAGATATTGATACTGAGTCCTTTGATTAAGCAAATACCACTCTTCTCCTGAAGTTTTGGTAAATAAAAGTTTTGTGTGGGCATGGAAGACTCTAAACAGATATTTAAATTGGGCATGCAAAACCTGAATTTCCTACATGAAATTGCTTTTGCCGCTGCTGCAATTGCATACTGTGACACATGAAACTCAGTTTTCAGTGCACAAAGCGGTACCATAAGAACAGTATTTGGGACTATCTCTGAGAAAAAACATTTTTATCCTTTCCTCTTCCTTTATGTGTTTGAACATTGTTTAGCTCATCGGCACCTGTCGAAGATGACAAGAACAATACTAATTAACCAATGTCCTTGAGATATTCACATTAATTCTGCACATGCCAGAGCTTTCCAAGGTGTGGAGGGGGCACCTGTAACATTTATCCCTCCTGGCCGAGGTACCAGAAAACACAAATATCCCTCCCGTATTGGGCCTGCATTCAAAGTCATGTAGGAAACACTGCACAGGTACATTATTTCTTAGCATCAGACTTTTAGAAAGGTTTCAGGAACAATGAAATGGATGCAGTTTCCTTTCCTCTCTTTTTGAACCTGTCACCCTTGTGCAAATGCAAGGTCAATGCTTTCACCAGAGCTGCTCCTGGGTTTTCCAGCCCTGTGTGCGATGAACCCCCTGCCCACTGCTGCAGGCTTTGGAGCAGAGATGTTGCTGCAGAGACCAGCCCTTTGCCATCACACCCCTCCAGACCGGCCCATACCTCACTTTGCCTGTGCCACACCTCTGCGGGAGGGCAAAAGCATTGGCATTAGCCCAGCAGCAGCTTCATGGACTCTGCCCCCTCTTCTGCACCAGCCCCCAGGGACCGCCGTTGCTCAGTACTGCACAAAAGTCAGCGAGCAAGAGCCTAGAACTCACCCAGAGCACCAGCATCCCTGTATAAATATGGTTTTTGAATTACTTGTCCTGTGCAGAGCAGGAGAGGTGCATTAGGAGCAGAAGTAGAGGCTCCTTTGTTAGAAAAGCCAGGGGAAAGAAGTTAACGTGATGTTATTTCCTCCTAGTTAGAAGAAACAGTTGAGAAGTTGGAGGAATAGTTATGGATTTTGTGACCAATTTATATGCATGACAAGGAGCCAGAAGGGACACTATACATTAACTCTGGTCCTCCAGCAGAAAGGGAGGAGGGGAAGCAATGGGTTATTACTGGTGCTACTAAAGAGATCAAGCTAGAGAATACATCCTCCCTGAGTACTGAACTAATTGCTTCTTATTGCTGGTATCTCCTCATGTATTTTATTATCTTCTCATTAATGCTGAAAGTACTATATGAGGCTTTCATTTTATGTGTTTGGAAATGTTACAGTGTAAGTACCTGGTGCCTTCAAAAGCATTCCAGATTGACAATGATTAGTCATTAGGATGTCTTCCAGCAACCAGTCTTCTTGCTTTAATTAAGAAGTGCTATAATTAAACCATGTTTTAATGAAGCTATATGACCATAAAGTGGGTGGCTTACACTATTATACAGAAGTAGATGTGGGATATTAAGCTCTGTTTTTATGCTCTAAATTGTTCTGGTTTGCCTTCTTTTTTTTTTTTTTTAATCTAGTTAACTTTGAAATACACGTAACTATAAAATTCTTAGTGGTTGTTGTTCATTTGTAAAGGGCTCCAAGGTTATGAGATGCTAGGCTGCAGTATGGCAGTATCACTAACCAGTCAGATCATGGGTGAATGCTCTTGGTAAATATGATACTTTCCTAGAGACCCGGTTGACTGGGATAACCAGAAACTGGTATTTAAAGACAAGACAAACTGTGTTGCAAGGTATTCTAAGTACAAATGCTATAGCCTTTCCTGCAGTTATAGATTGACTTTCAAACCAGTGTACTAGACTACTGTACTACAAACTAGACTGCTGGCTTTTAGAAATTTGTGATCTCACTTCATCTTTCTCCATTATTTCAGGTAGTCTGCTAACAGCACTGACTATGACAGTAATGGGGATAAGTGATTTTCCCCACTGTACAATGGATACAGACCACTACAAGAGCAACAGAAAACATTTTTTAAAATGCTCATGTTCAGAAAATGTTTACATATTCAGTGAGAAGTAAAGCTGTAAACAGCAACAGAGAATGATAAAGAATTCTCTGTGGGAGAACATGGCTAGGACCAGTAAAAAAATGCCCAGTGGTTAGTTTAGTCTTATGAGAGGTGAGAGGTCTGTGCTCAAGTGGATGTGTGATTTGAATCTAGTTTTCTTACACCACAGATACTTATCTCAGGGTGTACATAACCTCGAGCTTTGGGAGAAGGCCATCATCTCTGGGCTACACTGTCTCCGAAAGGAAAGGCCTTCAAAACGTAATGCCAGGATAAGTTTGTAGCAGCAAATCCTGAATGGACATAGGTATTTCTCTCCAGCTTAGGTTTAGGTTCCTAGGAGAACCTCTCCTCCTAGGAGAGACAGGCCAAATGCATAGCGCTCTCTCTCCACTCCCTGAAGTGGCTCAGGGTGATGGTTTGGAGCAAGTCCATCCTCAGATGGCCGGCTGTCCTCATGCACTGTGAAGGCAGCCCAGGCACCAGCCTTAGGGCAGTAGGGGTCTGAGGCCCTAGAGTTAGGCATCATTGTGCTAAAACAAGCCCTTCTCCCTTTATGAAGCTAAACTGCAGCTACTAATGTGGTAGGATCCAAATTTCTGCCAACTTTCATGGAACGAGAATAAAATAGAATACAACCACCAAACTCTTAAAATAATAGTAAAGCAGAAAGGATGAGCACTTACCATCTTCACTGATGTCTCTTCAGTAATGTTGGTATTGTAGTTCCATGAGGCAAGGGAGCTTTCATAGCTGATATCTTCCGCTTTTATATTAAACTCAGTCAGAAACATTTGGGCTTGTTGTGTGACATCCTGTGGGGTCACAACAATACTCAGACCACAGAGAAGGCAGATGTGGACCAACATATTTTTATCTGGGCTGAGAACCTCCCAACAAAGTAGATTTCTTCAGGTATGCTTCTTTATCAGCTTCTGTCTCATCAGCCTTTATGCATGTCTTGTGCGAAGAGAAGAGACTGAATCCAAATTGCCAGACCTTTTATAGGTTTTATTCATTGTAGGAGAGAAAGGAAAAAGTTTTTATAAATAAACAAGTCAATGATTAACTTTGGGAAAAATATAATTACTCCTACCATTTTATGGCCTTCTTATAAAAGGCTTTTACTTTTGGTTAATGTTTCCCGAATGTGCTGTCAATGATACAGCTGGTCATTCTATCTATAGCCTGCCAGTGTCTTTGGTAGCTTAGAATCTGTGAATCCTTTAACAGGTTGGTGATAAGCTGTAAAAATATTTAGAAACTTCACTGAAACACTAAGTCACAGCCTTTTCTCCTAGGAAGAAAGAAAACTGCATGTAGCCCTAACATAGGATATCTGACTGGATATTTAGGCCCATGTTTTAAAAGACCTTGCAAAGCCTGAGTGATCTGAAGTATCTACCTCACTTTCAAAATGACTGGTGCATACAAGACCAGATTTTCAAAGGTGTTCAGGGAACTATCAAAAAGTGCAAAGAGACTTCTTGGGATCACATCATGTTGTGTAGGAAACCAACTATACATACAAAACAATTGGATTTATGTACTGAAACTACTTAGATGATTCCAGCTTAATATCCAAATACCTCTGCTAATCTAGCTAGGAGCCTGGTACTTATTGCAAATCAATGAGAAAATCAATGCATGAATTAGTTCTGGAAATACAGCTTGGGTTCCTCCCTCACTTTAGGTTGAGTGTTATTGATCAGATGATACCTTAATACTTTTTGAATTAGCCTAGTTCTACTCTAGATCTCAGATTCTTTTTCGTGTTTTTGTTTGTTTGTGTGTTTGGTTTTTGAGATGTGATTCTGCAGCCATGCTCCTGACATGGGCTTCCAGTTCCCAGCAGAGCTTTGCTGAAACCGCTCCAAGCATGTCTACGTGGAGGTACCTGCAAGATCAGCCCCTTCATTGCCAAACACTGAGAGAGGAGCTCCAGTCTTGCCGCAGGTGAAGGGCTGAGCATGGCATGACCTCAGCTGACCCAACAGCCACAGACAGCTCCAGCAGGCAGAGCCAGAAAAGGGATCTTGAGAAAGCATCTCACCTAGGCACCTCCTTGAAAGCAATATTGATTAATCCTGCTCTCTCCTTCCGGGATGTTCGTTTTACCTTCTCTCATAAACCTAAGGTAGAGGGGAATTCCCAGCCTCTCTTGGGTTCATTCCAATGCTTTTTCTAACAGCTAAGCTTCTTTCCTAGTTTTCTTTGGTATGAAGTAAGTTGATATCTTCTGATATCTGTGTCCTGTGGAGTAAAGACAAGGGATCATTGTTGTTCTTGTAAGAATCCTGTAACAATCTTACTTTTTTCAAGGGAAAACAAACAAAACTCATTCAATGCTTCCCCAGAGGTCATGATTTCTAAAACTCATTATTCTTGTTGGTGCCATCCAAATGCTCCCTAGTTCGTGTTTCTTGAAAGATGATGTCCAAAACTGAATATAACTGAAAACTTAGATAAGTAGAGCAATCACTGTCTGTATCTTATGTGCAATATTTTGCTAATACACACCTATTTTCTTGCAACAAGACCCAATATTAACTCACACTCAAGTTGTAACCCACTTTGGTCCCTCCTGGTAGCACTGCTATCTATAGCATTGCTACCTGTTCAGCCATTTCTCATTTTGTCTCTTTACATTTGATTCAAAGGTGGCACAATCTAAAGCATTTTGAATTCCATTCAGCTGAAGTCCATTGCACTGATTTCAGACCATTTCTCCAATTTCTTAAAATCATTTAGAATTGTAATCCTGTCCTTCAAAGGATTTGCAAGTCCTCTCAGCTTGGCAATGTGCACAAACCTTTTAATAGATTTTCTATTCCAATATCCCAATCATGCAATAGGGCCCAGGAAAGCTACCAATTAAAATGGCTCCTATCCTTGACTGAGAACTATAGATCCTGATTTTTAAGTAATTAGGTGCCTTTTATGATTCTTGTCCAGCTCATCTTTCCTTAATTTGCTTATGAGACTGTCACATGATGACATGTTGAAAATTTTTGCTGTTGGCTTTTCTTTTCATCTACAGTTTCTCCCTTATCCACTAATCCTATTATGTGTCACAGCAGGGAAATTAGGTCTATTACCTTTATATGATTTCTTCTTTTCTGGTGGAGAACAGGTACTATCTTGACTATTTGCTTTCACTCTTATTTTCTCATCTCTGCTGATAAGCTGGTTGCACAATCCCTGGGTCCAGCACCTTTCAGGGTACTGAAACAAGGCTGGCTGATCTATAATTCCCCTCTTACCTAAAGCATATTTTTCCCTTTATACAATGCCCTGGTGACTTCCTCAAAAGTCCTTTTAGCCTTCGTTTCCCTGCCGTGGGGCAGGAATTGCTTGTGCTCCTCACTCCAGCTTGTGGCTGCCTTCAGGCTGTGCACAGTCCTGAAATCCCAAGCAGTGCCTGTACAACCAAGGGGTCCCCAAGCAGTGAAATATTTGGGGGGCACCTCGGGGGAAAAGAGAAAAGCATCAACTTATTTCATATAGGGAGTGCTTCTGCTCCTGCTTGCAAGTATGTATGCATGAGTTGTGATGAGCTGAAAATGTAGCAGGGAGTCAAACTGAATTGTGCCACTAATTTTCTGCTTTTTTGTTGTTGTTAGTTCTTTCTTACTGCATATCTAAGTGATATAATTGACAGCGTATCTGAGGAATAATACAGGAATTTCACTGCATGTATCTTGCTGTTGCATTGCCATGAGAGAGAACAGTAAATTGGGAGATGACTTAGTGCAGACTTACATTTCGGGAAACCACTGTTATAACAGTGGGGCCATCCACTGTACTCCATGCACATCACACTTTGGCAGATGAATTTGTTTCCATGGAGCAGATGCACAGGAGACCACTGGATATAGACCTATGTGTGGCAGCTCTTACTCCATGGCAGGCCTTCTCCCCTGCCTGCCTGTGACTGGACGGTGCTGGTGCATGGGACTGCCTTAGGTGTAGTGCTTCAAAGCCCTTATACACCCTTCTCCACTTGTTCCTTCAGTTTGCCACCTACTTCTGCGTTCTGCCAGTTACTGTTTCACTTTGCTTTCTTTTTAATGGTGCTGTACAAAAAGTTGAGCTGGGCGTTAAACAGAAAAGTGTAGAATTGACAGAACTGTAGGGCTCATTAGGGGAACACACTTATGAGGGGGCTGTGTAGCCTGGGACAGTAACTGCAGGTCTATGGGAGAGACGATATTGTCTATTCTAGGATGAGGTGGGAAGTTTTTTTGAAACAGACCTTCAGTATGATTGGAAAGTGGGCTGAGAGCATTAAGACAGCTTGTGCTGCTGTAAAAAGGCAACGGCAAACAACTGAGAAAATGAAATACCTTGAACCTCTTCAGGAAATCCAAAGCTCCAGCAAAGGCAGTGGAATCAGCAGCTGTTGGGTTTGGATGAGAGAAGAAGAGGAACTGGGAGATAAAATCTCATCTCATTTGTTATATGTTGTTATATGAAGATGCAGCCAGTCTGCTTGGCTCAGAGTAAAGGCAACGAATACAGCTTACCAGTTAGAGTGCACAGGGTGGGTGTATCCTGACATGAAAGCAAAGGCTCTTTCTCCTCAGTTTGCCAGTTGTCCCCTCCACCCCCCCCCCCCCCAAATCAGCAGTGTGACAGCTCCCAGCTCCTACCTGATGTCTCCAATCCAGTAGTCCTCATGGTCTGAGCTGTCTGACACCTGCTCAAACAGCTGCCCACCAATGCCCAGCTGTCTGCTGGCACTGTCAGAGCAGTATCTGTCCCATCACTTGTTTCGCTGGCTGAGCTGTGCTATGAAACTAGGTCTGCAATAACAGAGAATTCTCTTTGGGGCATGCCTCAGTAAGAAACTGGTGTGTTGCGTATTGGACACCACACCCTAGACATGTAGCTTAAAATACTGTTATCAGGCCATTTTCCAGGCTAGGGCACTGCTTAAGCTCTCTGTTTTATTATGCCATTCTGCCTTTTTGCCTAGAGCATAAAACACAGACGTAAGCATTATTCAGCGACAGATTTACAAAAGGAGGGGGGGGCTCTTTAGGGCTGTAGCTCCCCTACGGCAGTGCCCGGGTGCTGAGTGGTATGGGGTATCTGCAGGGCAGGACACAGCTGCAGCGGGGCTGCCTCTCACTGTCTGCGCAGGGCTGCATCTGCCCTGGCTTCTCCATCATTTGCCAAAGATCTGTTCACGTCGGTTTACTACCTGGCAAATCCTGGCTCCCTGTTATGTAGCTCTGTGGAGGCAGTGAAAAAGCTGGGGTAGCTTCAGCCCCCGATGGAGCGGTCGCTCTTGGAGAAGTGCTGTGCTCCCTCAGCTATGCCAAGGCATTACTGTGGGGCAACTGCAGTTTCTCTCTCCCTTCCTCATGCTTTGAACTGGGTGGATGGGCAAATATCCCTTTTAATCCCTAGAGCAGCCTTTTTCCCACATGACTAACTCTTCTGTGTATGTGACATCTTCATTTTCACTGACAAAAGCTCTCCCTTCACAGCTGGGACCAGGAGCTCAGCGGCGGTGCTGATTCCCCAGCTCACTAGCTGCCCTCAGCCTGTGCAACGGGGCTTTCTCGACACGGAGACCTCTTACAAAAGAGGGTTTTGGCGTGATCCTCTTTACCACTTTGTCTAGGTAGAGAGCAGAGCTGTGTGGAGGCAAAGAGGACAAAAAAAACGTTGCCCCTCTGCAGCCAGGCACAGCCCATCCTGCCTGCGCTGAGTCGGCTGGGGGCCAGCTCCAGTGCGGAGGGCACGTGAGAGCAGCCAGCCTCCGCTTGGGCCTCAGTCTTTTGGGTTGGCTGGCTCTTCCTCTCCAGTACTGACACACAGCAGATGGGCAGCAGGTCGGAGAGCCCCTGTTGCTCAGCAGGAACAGAGCTTGCAGGTGGTGGTCATGGCCCTGTCCAGTGTGCAGCAGTCCCAGTTCTGAGGGAGGCCAGCAGGGCCCTGCCAGGAGAAGCCTCTGGAGCTTGGAGGAGCCCCAACAGTCCCCATATTCCTTGGTGTCTCCAGGCACCAGCCAATTGCACCCAGCTTGTTCAAGGACGAGGCTAGCACCTTAGAAATGAACCCATAGCCCGTTTTAACCTTCTGGTAATAAAACCGGCTGTTTGACACACCAGATTTCAGAAATAAAGAGAAACTGCTCCTTTTGTAGCAATCCTTCGCACTTTAAGCCTAGGCTGATGGTTATTCACTGGAGCAAACTGTGCTCAACATCACTGAGGAAGCAGGTGCCCCATGGGCATGAGAAAGCCCAGCATCCAAAAAGAACATCAGGAGCTGTGAAAAAACGCTGACAGATTGCCTGAAGCATCAAGAAACCCTAGTGTTTTTGCAAGATTTAGGACAAAACATTAAAGCTGGATTATTTTCAGGATGGTAGAGAGCGTGTACGAACAGGCAGGTTACACCATGATGCCATGATATGTCATAGTCTGTATTGCAGAAGGCCACAGTCAAAATCAAGAGCATATGTTAAGGGCACAGAGGAGAGGGAATCATTTAGGAGCATAATATTTTATGCTCCTTGTATCTTGCCCATTACGAAAAGCCACCTTGCTCCGACAATGAAGGGAGTGGTATTGATTCTGAGGCATGCAGCTTTTTATCTAGGCAACCAGTGCTGCTCATTTCATCTTTGCTAAGGAGGGAGTGAGTGGTCCCAGGTCAGTTTACAACAATCATGTGTCCACACATCAGCATCTGCAATGCCATTGATATACAATATCAGAGAGAACGTTAGTCCAAAGTCTAAAATTCCTATTGATCCATAACTGATAAAAGCTACTTAGTGCAATATGTAGCAATTAGAATCTAAATGATAGGATAGTATCAGAAGATGATTGAAAGATAATGCCAGATGAAAAAATAAATCATCATTTCTCAAAAATGAAATGTTTTGTATTTAACCTTTACTATAGCTAATAAGATGCTTTGCCAGCTTTGTTATCTCTAAGAAGAAAGAAAACATAATAAAAAGGAAGAGGAAAGACTATCAAAATCAAACTGTTTTTATAATCTCAGGACAAATTCAGTTCCTATTGAAGCTGCTGTCTTTAATGAGAACAAAGTTTAACACTTACTATAGCTGGAATTGCTCTATACTATCTTGGACAGAAATGCAAACATCAGTTCAGCCATATAACATGCAATTATAAATTCAAATGTATTATGGTATATGCATCCACAATTCTTAATATATTCACAAGCTGAATATACCAGCACAATGATGCTGACAAGTGTGTATCACTCATCACTGTCAATGTACTTCAGCTTCATGTGATTTGAAAATTACCAAGTTCAATCATTCAATATAGGCATACCTAACAGTGTAAATTTTTCGTAAGTGATTATCCAGTAGCTTAGAAGCTGTGGTATCACTTCATTGCACACAGCTCTTCTTACACGCCACATTAAGAGGAAACAAAAACCCTGAGAGGCCAAAAGAGAACCGCTCATAGAAAACTGAGCACAGATTGCTCATTGCTAATGGTTTGGGAAAGTTGGTCAATGCATTTTCTATATAAACTTGGCACATATAAAACAGCTCATTTCAGGAGTCACGGGTTACTGCATTGATGAACTGACCAAATGTCTCAGGGCATCTGGGCCTTACTTTTAAAAGTATCTAGAAACACAGTCTTCCACTTTCACTGGGTGTTATTTTAAGTCTCTGTTGCACTTCTGCCCAGCGCATTAAAGTACTTTTCTTTTCCCATCTGTAGGAAGTTACAGATGAAAAACTCTTTTTGTCTAGGTGTTATTATCCTCTCTACTTATTTGAAACTGATATACAATCCTTGGAACCAAACTAATGCGGTGATTTCTATTCACTTGGGAATAATTTTATTCCAATTGTGATGAAGGGACAAGATCTGAATCCTGCCTGAGGCTTCCTGTGTCTCCTTCACCTTTTCTTTTGTCGACAGCAGATATGGTGAGCAAGCTTGCAATTATATCTTACTTCAAAATACAGAGCAAATAAGGCCTTTCATGAAGGCATATCCAGGAAAGTATTCATCATGAAGGTCAGCATGACAGAGGCAAATGCCATATCTGGACATAAAAATAGGAGCTATAGCCTGCAAGAGGCCCGTGAGATAATCCCTCCAGGCTATTTAGTACTGGGAAAACTTGAGGGGGAATACTAGGTCCAGTTTGGGGTATCAGGCTTCAAGGAAGAAGTGGGCTAGTGAGAGCATGTCTGGAGGAGAACATCACAGACAGGCATCTCCTCTCAAGACACTGCATACTGTCTTGGAAGGGAAAAAACAAATGTCTGTGTGACAGATCAGGCTGGCTTTGAACCAGTTTACTGCAGCCCAGTCATTATAGGCTGTGGGACAGAGTTGTTAGGTTTCCATAAAGCAAATGGCAGAATGGCTTGAGTAAAGGTTTTAGCATCTACCCATGGTTTGCCACCTTCCTTAAATAAATAGATAAGGACTTCCAGATACATTTACAAAAACAGCCTGTGGTCAAATTCTGCACAAACAACCCACTCCCTTATTTAAGGACTGCATTTTAGAGTTCTTGATGTTCTCCAGCACTCCAAACGTGAAGGTAGTGATAGAGTAAACGATTTACTAACGCATGATTTGTGCTTACGCTAATGTAGACATCAATATTCTTTCTTAAGTAAGCTGAACAGAACTACCTTCTGAAATGTTGACTCATGGATGATGTGGAGCTAGAGATAAATGTTGCAATTTTTCTTCAAATAGAACTTCTCTGACTTTATTGCTTCATTTAATTGAATTTTCTTTTTTACTCTCTCTTTCTTTTCTGTTGAAAATAAAACAGTTCTGTCTTGGGCACACCGTGTTCGTCTGTTGAAATCTATTGGCACAGCACAAATGTATCTGAAAGCAGAACCATTGTCTTTAAGGAGTAGTTTACAGCATATTCTATGCTGTTTCTGACTTACTCTTTTGTTTTCCAGCCTTTCCATGGCAAGTTGTTTAGGGGGAAAAAAATGATGAAAGTTACATAAAGTATCTAGGCCAGACCCCCAATGGATAAAAATTGTCATTGTAACATTTGCAGCCTCTTGAGGACAAGCTTTACCAAATCAAAGTGTTCTTTGTTTTCTAATACATTTCTGCTGCACAAAGAGGCTAGAACAGATTCATATCTTCTATAGCAGTGTGCCCTTGAATAACCCAGTTTTTGGTGTCTGTTTCAGTTAAGAAGCTGATACCAACACTAATTTCTAAGTGATGCTCAGTATGATACCGGTCTGTTTATGTACCATTTACATCTCTCAAGCCATTTTCTGTCAGCACAGAGGCAAGCAAGATGTTTACTATGGGTGAATCCCACATTATCGTTAGCAGATTATTATGCCAAGCTGCTGTCAAGTAATTACACTGCTAAGAGGTGAGTCGGGAGGAACTCAGTGATTATATACTTACCACCAGAACTAGCTCACATCACAGCACTGTTTTATCCAGAGGCTATCAATCTATTTTCAAATTGCTGGCCAGTGCCATGGGTTGGATTGAACCTCCACAGAGGCCTTGACAAGTTTGTTCAGACGTGCTTGGCCTCTTCATATCAAGCAAATTTTATTTCAGTTTCACATAGTGCAATACAGAATAACTGTAATTTTTAATCAGTAGCTCAAGATTGCTCTTACACTGCTTAGCTATTCTCAGAGAAATCTTTCACTGGTTCTTGCAGAGGTGTTGCAGTCCTAGCAATCCATTGTGGCCATATGGCAGTGTAGTTCTCTGTCATACAAAGAATATGAAAACTGTGAAGGTTTAAAAAACTGATGTGATCTGAGTTGCCTAAATATAATTCTGCCTGAGTGAAAAGACCTTGGACCAGTGACTGGAAATACGATAAATATACTGTTATCTATGTCTTCCTTCCAAATGATCTTAAACACTGACAAGTTTAACCTTTGACATTCCTGTGAAAAATATATCTCTAAGTTGTTGATGGCAATCTGAAGCACAAAGATATTATCATCAATAACTGACTTGTATTAATCCTTGGCCAGAATTGAGCAGCGCGTTGTGTAGGGTCCACATAAAATACATCCCTTGTCCACAGGGCCCTGCTATCAGGACATGAAAGGCAATAGTGAAAGACGAGACCAAGCGAGGTAAATGTTTTGTGAGTTTCAAAGTTTTATTTTGTATTTAGCCCTCCTCTTCCCTTCCCTCACCTACCTTAGCGTTTCACCCACTCAGTTTCCCTGTTGTTTCCCCATTTTCCTCCCCATTCTTTCCACTCCACCTACCTCATTCCCCAGAGCTAGAGCCGTGTCAAAAGAAGATGCCTGATACAGCCAAAATGCTAAAGGGTTTGTACCCTGGGGGACAAGAAGTCTTTGTACCCTTCAGGACACTGGAGGGTCCTTTGCAAGGAGCTTTTATCCTCTTTCTATTGTGGGTAGAGTCTGAATGCATAGAACAATGTCAATAAATAAATGGGTCTTCTGATTTGCCTCCAAACATGACATTGGAAACAGTATGGCTAATGGTTAAATCCTACCCCAAGTGATTTGGGCAGCTGTTTGGTGACTGCTTTTTGCTTCAGCATATTGCCATTCTCCACGTGCAATTAGCCATACATACAACTCTTCTTTACTTGGGCTTAGTCCTTTTTGTCTGAAATCAGTAAGAATTTTAAAACAGATTTAAATGGGAACAGGATTAGGACATGGGTAGCACAGACTATACGTATGGCTGGTTTCTCACAGAGTAATCCAATAACGCAACTTAGGGCTTGGTATGATTTGGTGCCCTGAGCTTCCAGTCATATAAATAGAAGTCTGAATGGTCCCTGCCTGCTCACTACGGCCTTCATGCATCCATACAGGTAGGATGCATGAAGCCCAGTGCTGCTGCTTCAAGCATCAAAGCTTTTGGAAAGCTATACAGCTTTAAAATCCAGCTTCAAACATTAAAAGTTCAGCTGACCCTGGGTATGCCTTTCCTTTGGAAATCTCTTCCAGTTTTAATATTAATAAATGTGAAGAAGAGTTTTCAAATAGCTGCAAACTGCTCTTATAGATTTAATAATAGTTGGACCATCAACCACAGACTATACCTTTGGAAAATCTCCCCTTTGTGTCTTACACCTTTTTCAAACTTTTCCAATTTTTACTTTCCTGATCATGTAATCTGTGACTTTGACTGCCAAGAGAGAAACATGTTTAATACCAAATCTTTGGCAGTTCAAAAGCTCTAGATGGTCCAGATGATACTTTTTAACTTGCTTTTACAGAGCCTAGAAAGCTTGACTTTTTTTCATCATAAGTTAAAACGTCTATGCACTTATCTATATTCCAGCCAAAGCCACACAGCTGATCAGCACATAGAAATCAGTTTACAGAGAAACTTTCGTATATGGCTTAATAAAAAAGCCCAGCAAGAATGGATGATGATAGATGATCTCTTCCATGACATTCAGGAATAATGCAGTTTCATATTTATAAATGGGGAAAAAAACAATAGGCATATTTAAATAAGCATTAAAATTAAACGCCTGACACAAGGCAGGTTTCAACCCTGTTCTACCACACATCATTTGGAAATCTTTAATGGATATCGTTTGAGGTCTTCTCATTTGCTTTGCTCATGAACAAAAGCTTTGTAATGAAGGTTCAAGTGTATGTGTTATCAGCAAAAGCTTCTCTCAAGGGAAATTAAGCGAAAGGAGTATTTTTCTTGTCTTCATACTTGACATTCAGCAGTAGTGACGAGATAAAGTAGGCGTAGGAGTTTTTCAAAAACAAACCAGCTAGGAATGGCAGCATTTCATAAGGACGTGAACCGTTCGTCATCTGCTGTATGGACTCCATTAACGTGGCCTGCTTTTAAATCCAGTGTTTCGCAAGGAATCCCATTTTCTAATGTTACTGTCACTTCGCATTTTTCTTCTAAATTTTCTGTCTCTGATGACTCTTTATTCTTTCTAAAAACAAAGAAGAGAAAATCATCTTATTCTATTGGCCTGCAGCACTCTACCAAAAGTCCACAAAAAGAAAACTGCATGTTTAGTCAGAACTTTATAGTGGGTTATGTATGGAGAGGCATAATCTGGTGCAGAGACTTAGCAGTATAATTTGCTCTTACACTGACTTTAGCTGCATAGCTCACAATGACCGATATGTGCAAGAGCAGGCATCCACCTGCACAGGCAGAGTGTAAATGCCTCTTTGCTGCTGCAAACGTATCACTGGAAGTGGGAGGACCGCAGACTGGAAGCCCTAGTTTCATAGTTCAAATCAGGATTGGGAGTCAGAAAACCTAGACTAAATACACTGTAAATATGTTGCAAAACCTTCGGTTTCTTGTTCTGTAAAATAACTTGAAGGGGAGAAAAAACTTGCTGCAAGAGAAAAACAGAAAAAATCTTTGAATTTGTTTTTCCTTGAAGTCAAGAAAGACTGCACTACTCATCTAGTCTGACCCTATTATACATTTCATAGATTTCGCTCAGTGATGTGGATAAATTAAAACATACTTTTTAGAAACAGAGCAGCTTATTCCTTGATAATTTTCTTGGGGTCAGGGACTCTTATTGCTACAAATTTGAATTTCCAATTCAAACTTCATTAACAGTCACCTTCCTACCCCCTATCTTACTATACTGTTGTACTCTAGATTAAACAATTGCAGGGCTTTCACTTTTCCAGGCTTCTATTCTCACTGCAACCACATTAAAACAGCTGCTGAACAAAATAATCCAAAACTAAAACAGTGAGTAGATGTAACACAGGAATATCAGTCAGCATGTCACAATGTTCTTTTAATTCCAGATTTTTTCTGACCTTGAGATCTCCTAGTTCATAGTTGAAAAAACCTGCTGTACCTTACAGTCTGCAGCATCAGCAGCTTTGGAGGATAAGAAACTCAAAGGTCAGCTCCACTGCTTCTTCCTATCTGCAACACAGACTGTAACAACCTGACTCAGGACAATCATAGCAACCTGACTCAGTATGATTGCTAATAATAATATTAAGAATAATAAAATGTTATTGGCCTTTAGGAGATTCTCGGCTCGCTGAAAATAAATGTGGGGGTGGTAATGAAAACCTTTGACCTCTGGCTGTCATATCTGCTCTTACAGCAGTAAAAGGAGAGTTCTTTAATGCAAGCCTTAGTGTGGAGGAATAATATAAAATAAGATAATAGGGAACAGATTCAAAACAAATAAGAGGAGTAGTAGATATGTGGAACTTGTTGCTGTTGTAGTTCAGAGGAGTTAAAAAATTGAGTCCCAGGAGAGACTCAACAATTTAATGGAAGAGAAATCTATTGTTTGTGGGTTACTCCACATATAAACCTCAAATCTAGCTCTTCCCAAGGCAAATATTTATGGCCTCTGAAGCAGACAGGATTCGGGAGGCAGAGGTGGACTTCAGCCTCACCCAGCACAGCCAGTAGAGAGGATGGCCCTGCCCTGGCTATGTGCCAAGTCTATTAGCAAGGAGGGAGATGCCATGTTGCTGTGATGACAGAGGAACAAACACACAGCACTGGGAGACAGAGTGTCTGATCCAGCTTGCTGTAAAGTCAATGGCTACAATTACATGGAGCTGGATCAGACCTTTTAATAGAACTTGAAGCTGCAGGCATTTGTGGCTTGGATTTTTACACGTAGGCACAGTGAAGACCTAATTAAGAAAATCTTCCAGTTCAAGAAATGACATATGAGTCTAACTCACTAGTGAAACTCTATTATAGGCCAATTGTGTGCTTCCCTGCTACTCTGAGCACAAAAACGCCAAATTTACGAATAATCAACACTGTCCTTGGGTCTGGATTTCCAACACAGCTTACCAGGCAACAGAGCTGCCACTAAGTCAGCTCTGGTCAGGTTTCCAGGAAAACTCATTACTGAGTGTGCTGAACTCTTTTGACAACCTGGTCATGTCCCTGAAGAAGGGATGAGCACTTTAGAAACCCTGTTCTCTGATGTATAGCCCTTCTTTGAGAAGCCAAATAGTCCAGACCATATCCTTCACCTCTGCAGTCTTTGCAACACTATATAGAACAATTATACATTTATTTTACTTCTCTCTTACCCCACACCCCACGCCACTGAACTGAAAGAAGAATTTGAATTCAATAATAGATGAACCCGTTCTTAAGAAATACAACAAAGGCAGAGTAGGAAAACAGAGTGAAAGGAGAAAAGGAGCATAACAGAGGTAAAAGGACAACAGGAGCACAAAACAGGAAGGGTGAAAAACGCCCAGTGGCCATAGATGGACAGCAGCAGGGGCATGTTACTGGTATTCTGGAGATAAGAGCATACAGTTTATATCATATTGATGGGAACTGTTTAGGCTTAGCTGAGTTAAATTTAAAAACAGAAACAAATACTGTCTTTTCAGCCTAATATAAAGCACAAAGGATTATTTTAGCCAGAAAATCATGACTATTTAATACAACTTATTTATATTACGCTCATGTGAAATGTTCAAAGACCCCTTAGAGCTAGGTGCTCTACAGGTATACAGAACCTTGACACTACACAGACACACAGAGGACAAGTATAGGTTTTCTGGAAGCAACATTATCCTCTAGTTTTACAGAAGAGGCTGCCTAAATTCAAGGGATTAAATGGCTCAGCCCAGACCACGTCAAAGGTCGTGGCAGGACTTAAACTATACGCAGATCTAAAGTATCTGTCTAGCCTCGTTCCCCACAACAGCATCTCTCATCTATTGCTTGCTGAGTTTTGTATTTTAAACACTAAAAGGGCTTTCACAAAATCACACAACTCTTCTGAATCCAAAATATTACTGAAAGGATTCAGATTTTTTGAGGTGTTTTATCTTTGTCTTTTAAGGTGATGAGGATGCAGAACTGAAAAAATCTCAGCAACATATTGCTTTTCACACATGAATCCATTACAGTGAGAGATCTTGACCTGAACTTCTGAAGGGCTGGGTCCTTTGGGTTCGGCAGGTCATGAATGGTAGGTGAGGCCATGTACTGTTTCATTGAGCGGGATCTCTTCATCTATACTTTATTGTTTCCTCTACCTAGGCTCCTCAACAGACAGTAGCAAAATATTTTTAGCTCCGACAGCTTTTTTTTATTACTGCCCTGGATGGATAGCCTTCTCCTCTATGGGAGTTTGGCTGGTCTGTGAGAAGCAGCTCACCTACTATGCTCTAAACCTTGAGAAGACTGGCAGCAAATCTCTTTTTAAAGCTTTAACTTCTATGCAGGTGATCTCTAGGATCATGTTCTTATCCTACCGGCTTCCTCACTATCCCCCAACAGTACTAAGGCAACTACTTCATGGTTCAAAATTTTAACCCCCATATTTGGAAAAGGACATAACGACAGAATGAATATCTTTAGCTATGGAGGGGGGGAGAACTACAGCTACAGTTTCTCTGAGGCTGATCTGAAAAGCAAAACCACCCTAGTTCACTTAATTCACCAGTATTCAGTTAAAACAAAAGAAAAGCTAAGCTCCTTACTTCTTGCGCTGCTGAATCCCTGAAACAACGAGGAAAACAATTCCAGCCACAGTGAGACAAAGAACAACACCAAACACGATAAGCCAGACAGGTGTGGAGGGTTCAACAGGTGGTGATAAGGTTGAGGATATCTTCAGAAACTGCAGTGTTTTGTCATTCAGTAGGAAGGCACTGTTGATTCTGTCCCGGTTCATCCTTCATAAAAACAGAAGACACATCACAGCTCTTTAGAACAGTATTTAAAACTAAAAAGGGATAGAAGGAAAAAAATAATTTCCATGTAAGTGCCACAAGTCTAGCAAGGCTGAATTTGATCGAGCATGCTGATGGTAGGATAACATGGACCTTCACTTTCACATAGCCCATCAGTAATCCATATACACTGACCCACTTGCAAGGTTTTGGGCAGTAGAATTTCATATGTCTGTTTCATTTCATCTGAAAACTTGAGAAATACAGATGAGACCTGAAGTACAGTATCATTACTTGCTTATGTTTTGGACCATGTGCTGAAGACATAACAGGCTGTCATCTCTGAGGGTGGCTCTGTTACTTAGCTCATGCAGCATCCATAACGGTATGGGAGAGGTAGACAATATCCTACATTCATCAGAAAGTTTGCACATCACCGGTTCCTCACACTGAACCGTCCTGCCTGCTATATGCCTGTGTACCTGCTCCTGTTGGTATAGTTCTTCTTAGATTCATGAGGCACAGGTTAAGGTTTGCTCCACAAGAATTCACCCTCACTGCCAACATGCCCTTCTGCCCAGCAGGATGCAGCTAAAAGGATTTGTGCTTTGTACATTTTTTCCATTATGAGAAACTGTAAGTCTGAGAAATATTCTTTTTAATATGAGTAACACAACTGTTACCAATGATCTCTCTTCAGTGGATATATTCCCCCACATTTATTACTTCTGAACATTTCCTGTTATTTCTGTATCTGAATCTAAGTAGCCATGAAAGGCTGCAGTCATAACTTCCATTAGCTTTTGCAAAATGTTAGAAATTTTTGAGAAAATGTATTACATACATAGGCTTTGAGAGATTCTTTTTGATGGCAGTCATATCATCTATAGCAGCTTTCTTGCATACAATTCAATCTACTTACCATACAGCAAGTATTTCCTAGGAATAGATATATGGGAGATACAGATAAGATTTTGCAAATTCCTTCAAAAATCATAGCGTTTGACTACCGCTTAAACAGGAAGTTTTTAGTCTTGATGGAAAGCTAGCATTCCTGGTGAGGACCGAAAGCCGTGACATATTAAAAGACTCGTTATATAGTAAGCCTTTCTTGACTTACTTAAAGTGATTTCCATCCTTATTGATACAAATGGATTGTTGTGAATAGTTGAAAAAAATGAGCATTGTTCACCTTCATCTAATGGCCGGAGTTACAGAACTATATGCTGAAGCACATGCAGATACCTACAGGTGCATTTTGTGTTTGTATATGCACAAATATATCTTGTGTATTTCTACACAAAATCCTGGGACTCATACATGGAATTGGGAGAGTTTGCTTTCTCTTTTTGTTCTCTGTTTGTAGAGAACTTTGCACACTAAAATGCTGGTCCACGAGTAGCTCACATGCTACTGCAGAATAAAGAATTAGAATAATGGTTTAGTGTGGAAGCCTGAAATCAGAAGCAATAGAATAAAAAGTATTGTAGTTTTACATAATATTTTATTTCTTGTTTCTAAGTTAGGCAGGAATTTGAACTTTTAATAAATCGAAGGTTCTCTTTTTCTGGAGAAAAACAACAGTTAAAAACCAAAACAAACATGCTATAATAACACCCAATTTCTGTGGCAAACAGGGCATATAAAAGACTTAAATAAATCAGTTTATGCTACTCAACGTATCAAAGAATAACAGAAGTGCAAAAAAATCCCACATTCCAGTACTCTTAGCGAGTTTCAGTGAATAAATAATCTGCTTCCCCCACTAATGCTATGCAGCTATTGTTTGGTGTCTCTGTAGGAAATAATTTAATCTGCTCATAAGCTTAAAAGTTAATCTTTCTAAAAGAACGCATACTCATTCATCAGGAATTAGGCATTATACCTCCATAGAGATAACACAATTTTCAAAACAAAGTACAGAATGTCTAAAAACAAAGAGGTCTGTTTTCCAGTCGGCGCTTGAGGAAATGTATGTGAGTTATGCTGCTTGTGGGAGTCATCCCTGTAAATCCCTTATGCTGGGCTGGCAGGCCTCCGAAGTCAGATTACCTATTTTTCTTTTCCCTTCTTTAGCTCTCCATTTTTTGTTTTTGTTAGCTACAGAATGTGATATTTAGTGGAAAGTGCACTGATTTGTACCACATGGTACTTTGCACAAGTAATGCTCAGCTACTACAGTGACCACACTCTGAAAAGAGCTGGTATGAAAAGAATGTGAGTATAAGATTATTCAAGCCAGGCTGGGATGGAGCCAACTCTGAGTTTTCCTCATCTGAAAGCTGACTTCTAAATTAAGTCAGATGAACTGTGCCTCAGAAGCACCTATACCTCTCCATCAGATGGTCATTAGTCCCAGTGAAGAGGTGTCTGCACATGCAATTTAAGTTAAATGAAACAAACCCCACCCCAAAATGGTGCAATTCAGTCACCTGAGGGAAAAGGCTCTGTCACTGAGACACGAAACATCTGGATGTGTGTGCCACACAATAGACAGCAAATAGGGACTGGATTTTATTTGAGGCTCCACCAGTAAGAGAAACTCCTTCCGAAGTCACAGTCCCAAGGCTCACAGACTTTGAATTCTGTGGGACTGTTAAAAGTCCTCCTAACCTCAAACGCATGAAGGAGTCCTGACCTCTTGGCGTGCTGACTGCTTGGTTTAGTTCATCATTAAAGAGGCAGAGGGCTCATTCACACAAGGCCCTCAGAGAGAAAGCATCTTCCTCAGTGAGCAGGGAAGGAAAGGCTGCAGAAACAGGGGCTGTACCTGATGGCTGCCTCTACCTCACTTCCAGGAACAGTTGTCACGTTTCTGGTAGAATCGGTGACCACAAACCAAAAGGACACTCGATCGGTCACGTTGCAGAGCAGCACGTTGGAAATTCTGCGGATAGAAGAACGGAAGGAATTACTGAAATACTGCAGGTGTTCTTAAAATACTGCTTTCATCTAAAAGGGAAAAAAGTCTTGCTTTCAAAAAAGAAATTGTTAACGCCTGAGGAAGAAACACCAATCACAGCACTTCCCATTTTCCAACATGATAAAAAAGTAAGCTTATTGAAACTGAACTTGAGTCTTCAAATGAATTTTTGAATCTGTCACAAGCTTGCTTGATCTCGGACATATACCTAGTGTAATTGAATGCAAAATTATATATTTGCCTCTTAATCATCAGGGCCATGACAAAAGCTGGCTAACAGTTTAACAGCTAATACCACAATGACTCAGGCATGGTGGATTCCTCATATAATTTCAAAGTGAGCTCAGTCTTTCTGCAAGGTACATTCGCTGGAAGAGGAGACAGAGTCAGCAGGAGGCGGGGGAAAGCAAAGAACTGATGTTATTCTCTTTGACATCTTGCTGCACAGAGTCAGGCACAGCATAGAGACAAAAGGCTAAATTTAGACATCATATTGGCACTGGTCTACGCCTTTAAGGTTATGCTGTGACATATATGTTTTAAATGATTGCTCAGCTTTATGTGAAGTTAGTAGTGGAAGATCCAGGGGTATGCAGCTATTCATGGCATATTATGTTAAAGTGTATGGAATGCCTTTACAATGCCTCTTTTCAGATTCTTATAAATTTGTAATCTACCATTAACAAATGATGGAACCATCATTAGAAATTCCTCATGGAATGATATTATCATGGGCATTTAAACCAGAACAGTGAAGGCTAATACATTTATATCGTAAATACAACAGTGGCTGAGAAAAGATGGTGCCTCTATGTTTTTTTTTAATCTGTTCCTATTGTATTCATGCAACTAAGGAACAAAACACCCAAACACATGTAATACAGGAGTTGTCTAAAGTGGCAATTATTACAGCTTTGCAAGGAATATGCAACATAAAAGGACAGCCAAAGCCATATGAATGAAATGAGAGATAGTGAGAGAGAGAGAAAAATGAGAAAATTTCATTCTACTTTATTGACAAAAATCCCAAAGAATTTGGCTCAGGATTCAGATTTACTGGTTATGCCTACACAGTGAGCAGATATTCTGGAAGCCCAAGATCAAGAGTCAAGATGAATCTTATTTTCAGGGAACAGCCTGAAACTGGCTCACCTCTGCACAAGGTCTGCCTGGCCACAAGCAAGGCAGAGCTGCCTTGTCCTGACAGACCCCACTTGGGATGATTCACCCCAAGAATACAGGTATTACTGGCTGTCCTGGGGAGGGAAACCTTGCTGTGACCCCAGGACGAACCCAGCACCTCTTTTAATTAACTACTGTGATGTTTACGAACATCCTTACTAACTAGTATCGTTCCTTTGAAGGTTTGGCCTGTCCGTCTCAGAAAAGCAAGTTTTAAGATTTCTTCTCCACCCTCTATTTTTTCCCCAGGGTGACATAGTCCCTGCTGCAAGCAATTACCTGCCACAGAGCTCCGTGCTGTAGTGCCATCTGCTGGCTCATTAGAAATGTCGTTAAGTGACTGCTCGCAACACCTCAGCAGAGAGTAAAGGCAGGAAATTATGTAAGGGAGCAAATATTGCCAATAAATGCATATTCTCCATCCAGAAAAGAGGAGATAATTTTTAAGGCAGGATGAGCAATGGCTTGTTCAGAGCAGTTCATGCTGGGTATTTTGAGAAAATGTTTTATTTATTGTTGAATGCTATTTTTGGGGTAGTGTTTAGGATGGCAGAGTGTTTGGGTAGAGCAACCTTTCTTTTTACAAAGAAGATATGTATTCCATGGAGATGATATGCAATAAAATGGAAAACAATGATTTTGCAAAGCTGACCTACTCCAATTTGTTTGGAACGTGTCAATTTTGCAAATAGAAAGAATTTTCATAGAAAGGGAAAAGCTATCCTCTGGGATTAAAAAAAAAATCACATCAATTTGCTGGCAACAGTCAGAAAATTAAAGCAGATTTATTCCTCCTAAAATAAAGGCAAGGCACAAAATTTACAGGAAAGGAAAAAAAAAAACTACTTTTGGCTGGTGGCTGACAGATTCTTGCTGATTTCACAGAATATCTAAAGTTGTATCTGCAGAGGAAGTTTTTATCTGGAGAATTTACTGCACTGGGACCTGAATCTTCATACCACTGCAGTTCTCTAGAGCTGGAATTTCAGGGGCACGCTCAAAAATGGGTCCATCACACCGTGATGCTCTCTACAGCTTCACAGAGTCAAAGACACTCCTTGAGGAGGGGTCTTCCCTACAGTGTCAAGGCAGTTGGTATGGGATATGGTAGTTGGTCTATAGCACTAACAGGTACTGGCATTGAATCAGTTGGGCAGCAAAGCTCTCACACTAAGTTATGTAAATTTTGCCTCCGTTCTGCTTCCCGTTGTGTCTAAAATCCTTGCTTGATTATAAGCGTCAAAAACCTGGCTTCACTGCCACTTTTTCATCAGCAGATTCTGAATGCTGCAAATCCTTTCAGGCTCCAGAAAGAATAATACTGCTTTTCACAGGAAGTTCAGAGGGGATTGAGTAAACCCCAGTGCAACAAGCACCAACGTGACAATCGCTTTGTAGCAGATAGGAAATTTTTCTCCCTGTTGTATTTTCACATAGGCTTGATTCACAGCATGCAGAACCACTGCAAGGCTTCGCACCCTCCAGTTCTTGCCATGGGGAATGATAGGGGACATCATCAGAATGACAAGATCCCAGACTAAGTCAGCATAAGACAGTTAAAGTCCTAAATTGCATTTTCTTTAATATAGACAGGTAAACATCACTGGGTAGAAGGCAGGAAACCCTGACGGTCTCTTCGCCTAGAACACTGTCATTGTTGCTTATGCAGATTTAGAGGGTTGTTTAGGGATAAGAGTTGCCAGGAACTCAGATGGAGCTAGATGCATGCAGCAGCTGTCACGAGCAGGAGAACCACAAGCCTCACGGCCAGAGTGCCCATCTTGACCTCTCCAGAATGCATCAGATCTCTTCCAGCTGTCTGCTGTGCAGCTGCTCCTACAAAAGGAAAGTTTATTTTCTTCCTTTTTGAATAGGAGCCACAGGCTCACCTTGACACCTGGCTTTAACTCCAGGAATGTATATTTGTTATTCCAAATGGTCATCATATTTTTAGTATTTGAAAGAGCTTTTTTAGGGAGACAGAAAATATTTATGAATTTTATCTGGTGAGGAAAACTGCAGCCTTCTTACACATAGGACAGTGAGGAGAAAGATTCTGTTACTTGAATGAAAGTAAATGAGCTCACATTCTTTCTTCTCTAAAGATTAACTAGTCTCAGGCCCAAAAGAGATGCATTTTATTTCAAATTAGTCACAGATTAGAGAAACGAGGCTTACCAACACAGCCTATAGAGGTTCATTTTTTAACACTGAGAGATCAAAGGTTGGTTTATGTGGTTCATGAATGTATATAATGAGAATAAATGAAAAGGCCATACATGGAGCAGGAAATAAGGGATTTATATTTCTTTACTGATGAAGAAATCTTAATTTTATCTGTTTTGATAATCATTGAGTAATTTGAGGTTTCACACAATCTTGGCAATTTGACATATCTTTCAAACATTAAACGCAGCTCCATAATTTATTAAATTTTAGTTCAGAAATTAACTCTAGAGAAACTGGGATGTTACATGCAATCCTGCCCATTCTGAGTTGGACTGTTCAGTGGTGATAAAAAGGCAACAACAGCATCAATTCCTGTTTCCAGCAGCACATTCAAAAGCTTGTCACCACATGCTGGCTTTTATCCAGCTTCGGGAGCTTAACAGAAGGTGACATCTGAATCTCATCAACGACGGGACAGGCTGCAGCAATAGCTATGTTGATCCACTAGACAAATCGCTGCCTGAATCCTGATCCAGCTCACTAAAGTTAACGGTATTTAGTCTCAAGTAAGAGAATCAGTTATGGCTGTTCCTGCAGGGCTGAGCGTGTGCTAGAAATTAATTAGATGCTGAAGGAGGGGGTTGTCACATCCAGGTTATCACCCTGGGCAGAGCTTACCACCAGGGTTACGCGACCGCGCAGCTCCTGTGTGCAGGAGCTAGTAGCTGTGTGCTACTGCATCCTCTTGAATGTGGAGTGCTCCCAAACCTCCATACCCACTGCAGAGACGATGGGAGATGGACTGTACTCCTTCCTCTGTACCTGGCTCCTTCTCTCACGCTGTGCTAGCAGCCTGCCACAAAGGTAGGGAAAATTGGAGAGTAATCCCTGGACAGGTTATTTGGGGTATATTGAGAAGTTTGTATAGTTCTCCCTCATAGCAGAGAGGGGATTCTAGCATCCCTTGAGATTTGGGAGCAATCTACAAATAGGAAACTCCAGAGCCTGTTACCCTGTAGGACGTATCAGACCTCAGAGTTGTACAGCTACACTTCGGCTGACATGCTATCTAAATCTGACCCCCAAAGGTATCTAAAAATCCTAGAAAAGTTATCAGTTATACCTTCAATTATACCCCCCAGAAGTTATACCCCACCAGAAAGCCCAACACTGTCTTCAAAGCAGGAAAAAGATATCCACATCTAATCTAGCCAGAAATACTATACTGATTCCTCCCTTAACAAAATTAGTAGCATACAGTTACTGATTTGTGGAACCTCACCTCCAAACTGGAGCAAAACTGACATTATCATATCTATCCATAGGGAAAAGTGTCTTTGTAGGAAACTGAACTAAGTGAGCACACATTCAGGGATTTCACAAGATGGATACACCTAATTTCCATTATTTTAACTTCTGTCATACTAGCTTGATTTCTTTTTTCATTTCTACACCAAGCTTTCTAATATTATTTGAATCTGCAGAGAGCCATGGTGCTTGAAAAAGGATAAAGTTCACTGGCTTCTAACACAGGTTCTTCAAAGTGCCAAAGCACCATGACTTTGAAAGGGAGGAAGAGAACAATAAAAAGCAGTGCCTGAGACTAAAATAAATGCACAAAAGTGAATCTTTCTGGATTGAAGATTGGATTAAAACTTTCCTGAGTTGAAAACTTGAGAAAAAAAAATAGATAATCACCTTTAATTAGCTTGTATCTTAAAGTCATTTTCACTGTCTCTTGATGAAAAATCATGCTTTTAGAATGTCAAAACATACTTGTCTGTTTTTGTAAAGCTTGATAAAATGGCGCTCTTGCTCAAAGAAATTTGATTCTGAGGAATCAAAATGAAACACTAAGGAACCAAGCACTTCTGTTACATGAATGGGGAGAGCACCTTCTACCTAAGAAAAAGTGCTGCAGCCACAGGTAGCATCATATGACTCAAGTTAACTAATATCTTTGCAAATGTGGAATATGTTTCTTCTGATGCAATGCCAGCCTGAAGCAGTTTTTCTTGCAATTCCGTTGAAAACCTTATCCTCATTAGCCTACCAGAATTGTAAAACCTTTCTTTTAAGATTGAAAAACAATATGAAAATAATAGGCCTATACAAATACACTGATAACGTTTCTTGTTTAAGAAAGAGAGGAACATACTGAAGTTACAGTTTGCTGAATGGTCTGTCTGTCTAGTATCCAATTTCATAAGCAGCAAAGATCAGAAGCCTGAGAAGAATATTCAATACCTTAGGGCAGATTTAATCCCACACTCAATTAGTGGCTAATTTATATCCTGAACTGCAACATCTGAAACTTCCTGATGTGAGGCAGTTTAGCAGCTGTAATATTAGGGACAGATATTCCCTAGCATAACACAGCACTAGCGCAGCTATCCATTTTCCAGTTCTCTGAGCCAGCCCACCTTCAGCACACTGTTGAAGCCACATGTTAAGTAAATGTTCATCAAAGCTGCCCATTCAAGGATCTGTATTGCACTGCTGACCTTACTAGTCTGCCCCTTCACCTCCGCCCGGTCTGGTCTCCAGAAGATAGTTGGGATACCAACTTCAGAAGGTATCATGTCTTACTGCTAGACTCTGCTAGACTAAATTCACACAGTCCCACTGAGGTCCACAGCTGTGTCAGTCAGTATCAACAGGGAGATGGGTCCAGAGAATGAACACTGCCTTGGACAGAGAGTGTGATGTTTAACATATATCTGGGTTTCAAAGAAATATACTGGAACAGTTTGTTTTTAGAAGCTGTTTATACAATTTTTTACAGTTCAGTAGAGCAGAGAATGGTCCACTGCGTGCAGCGCTGTTAGTATGTATAGAGGAAATCAGAGTAGATGCTTACTGAGTTGTACTCTGGCTGGAATATCTTCTCATTGCAAAAGCCACCATTGCTTTGAAGAGGTATTCCTCATTTGCATCCCAGGCATACTATAAAGAAAGATGGAAAATAATCAGTTTCAGCACTAGTGCTAACAGTACAGAGGGGAAAAGAATCAACGAACTTCAAATGTAAAATTGACTTAGAATATGAATAAATTTACTGCCTGTGCCCTGAAAATAACTCCCTGACTGTTGTTTAGTGTGCACAAAGGACTTTTCCTAACAGCTGCTGTAAAGTGCAATAGGAAGGGTACAGAAAGTTGTAACTTTTCCAGAAATTGAATGAATTGAATATTTCTGAAAGATGACCAAACTGGAGATGTGAATTTTCTCTTATCAAAGACTAGACATATGAACAGAATTATCCCCACACTGCTGCATCCATGGCTTTGCTTCTTTTGATGGATGAACTGTGTTAAGAACAAGATTTAAATCCACTCTCCAAGCCCACTTGTTTCTGCCCCCCTAAAAAAGGCAGCTGAAGGCAGTTCCTGGGAGCTAGATGTCAGAACATCAGGAAATAAAATGTTATTTCCTGGCCTTATTGCTGCATACTGTTCTTGGAACAAGAAGACAGACTCAACCATTGTGCAGATTACTACATCACGTTTGAAACAAAAGAAAGAAAATAGCGTCCTTACTGCTTCAATAAGAAGTAAAATACAGGCTCCAAAAATTTTTCTGTGTTGTTCTGATGAAAAGTCATGCTTTCATAAGTTCAGGTTTCTGAGAAAGCTTTATGAGGTTCCCCTGAGCTTTTACTCCCATAGGCAATTCTAGAGACCTGTAAGAACTGCACCTATTACATTTTTATAATAAGAGCCATGACTGAGGCAGACTGAATGAATTTCCACTTTAAACAGACTACAAAGATTAATAGTTTCTTGGAACGATATTAATGGAGGTTAGAGGCAACTTTCTCCAGTCAGTCAGAACACACATCTAATCTTTAACTTTCAATATTAAAAAAATCCAAGCTATAATTGTCTAAAGAAGAAACCCAGCAGTGTGGATACTTAATCCTGTTGACAACTTAGATCTACTTTTTCATGGGTCTTTCTAACACACTCAAAAAAACAGCAATATATATCAAAAAGCAGTAGACTAGACAGCACTGAAAATGTTAAATCTTAATTCTATTTTCTAAATTCTGATTTTGGATGCATGGAGCTGCAGCCTCTCCCTAGAAAGATGGAATCCAGCTTCCAGACACCATCCCTCCTTTTGTTCTGACATCATATAGACTGGGGACCTAAATCAGAAAGAAAGCAGACATTTAAAGTGCAAAAAGTCATACTGATCATATTCATCATCTCGAAACAAATGAGTTATGAAATGGGTTGAGCTACAGTAGGACAGGGACAACAAAACTGAGCAAAAGAAGAGCTTGAGTAGCACTAAAATCCTGATTCAGTGCTGAGAATGGGAGTTAGTTACTCACTGTTCTTGCCTTGTGAGTGAAGGAAGGTGTAAACATACTGTGACAATGCATGCCAGTCTGAGAACTTAAACTGAAAAAAATGAGAGACTGTTTGAAAAAAAAAAGCCTACATTTTGTTCTCACTGCAGCAGTGAAAATGTGACAGTAATGACAGCAACTAGTATTAAAAGAAAAAGAGACTGTGTAGTAGAAGAATTAATATAAATGAGAGCCATAAAACTATTCATCATAATTTTAAAGACATCAGTATTCAAGCCACAGAGCACAATTTGCAGCACTAAAAGGAATGATTTTATATATATATATATATATATACATACATGTGATACTATCAACTGAATCCCTACAAGCCATCTGCAGTATTTGAGGAAAGGTCCAAAAGGACAGAAAAAAAAAATCCATTTGTTATCTCATGGATTAAACCAGCTGTAGAGGTAATTGTATCAGTTGCCTTGAAAATGGATAATGATGAAGCACACTCCATTTCGTGCTTACACAGATACAGATGCAATGCAGTGCTACCAACTATATGTACTTGGTATGCTAATGTTCAGTGCAGTACATGTGCATATGCCCATCATGATCAAGTATAAACTTTGCACAATCAGAAACAATGCCGCAGTTGCCTAGAGCTTCTTTAAATCAGAATAACGAAAAGGGTATCTCAGCTACTGGGAAAATAATTTGTAGTGAGGAACTCCAGCCTTACCTTGAAGAACAACTGCTTTAAAAAAAAAGACAGAATAAACAGAAAGCTGTAAGAAATCAGGATAGGAGTGGAGGGGGAGACTGGCAAAGAAAATTGAGCAGCAGTCAGGAGTCTGCCTGAGTGAGGAGAGGGAACTTCAGACTGCCTTCTGGGCAGGAGTGTGAGAAGCCCACCAAAAAAAGATGATCAGATAGGAGAAAGAGGAGAGGTAAGTGGCTGCAAGTGGCTGCAGGCTCTGTATGAACAATAAACTCTGCACATTACTGCATGCAGGAGCATGCACAGGGAAAGCAACATAATGAAGAGGAAGAGTACAGCAAGAGTGCCTTTAAACTAGCAAACAATATTGACTCAATGGGCATGAATTGGCTCAAAATAAATGCTGCCTGAAAATCAGAAGCTAATTTCTAACCAGGATCAGCTGATGATCTAATCATCAGCTTTCTCTAGTCAGAGCAATTGGTACAGAGAAACCTAGCTAGTTTTATAATGGGGCTTTGTCAGCTTCATCTTTATTTTGCAATTGCAAAGCCTGGACTGCAGCTGATGACTTGGGATGTTGCTTCTAGTCTCATGTTCCTGTGAAGTACAGTTATTCATGCACATTTTGTGCTGCCAGAAAGAGAACATTTTAAATATAATTTGCAATCACACTACAAACAGACAATAACTCTGTTATCAACAGAAGCTGATGTCAGGACTATTAATGTATACCGTCTACTTTGCTCTGTGAAGGAACAAACACAAGGACTTCGGCTCTATCGCACTTGCAATTCTCTATATGTTAAGAAAGAGCAGAATTAGACCTAGCCAAGTGTGAAAACCATTCTTAAGTGCCTGTTAGTAAAAGAAGAGGTTGATGAGATAATGGAAGAAAGGTGATAAGCATAGATTGTCAGTGTGGTGAAATGCTGCAGTGATACTCTAATGAAGGCAAAATTTACATTGGTAGAACAAGGTTATGATATTGTAAGATTACCCTGAACAACATGGTCTGAATTCAGTGCTAACCTTGCTTTTAGCAGATGAGGGCTAGGGACCTTCCAAGGTCCCTTCCTTCTATATTTTAAGTAGACTGTCATTCAGACTTCATACAAGTGAACAGGCTTCTACATATAAATGGAACATGCTTCCATGTCCCGTTTGGTAGCAAGACACCAGATGCATACCAGCTTCTCTCCCCTTTGTCCTACACCTTGGAGGTAGCCTGAATATGTGGTCCAGAAGGCAAGCGCAGCTACTTCTTCACCTGGCCTGCAGTTTATGATGGGCTAGCTGCTTGGCTCTTTTGGCTAAACTGAGTGGTGACACTGACAAGCACATGGACTTCCTGGTGGATGATGCTCCTGCTCACTCAAAGCTGCCTTTGGCCCTTTTAGGTTAACTACTTTGCTAGCTGTATGTCTTGGAAGCAGGTAGTAACTATCAGTCATTTCAGAAACCACTCATAAAGCTAACATCATTCTCAGAAAGACTCAGTTGAGGCTTATAGATGCCATGTGTCTTCCCACTGGTCAGCAAATGATGTCTTTGTCAAGTAAACCCATTACCTGCAAGTAAAACAATAACAGCTACATGCTAACTCTGTTTCAGCTGCCCTTTGCAGCTCCACTGTGACAGGAACTGTACAAATACATTAGGTGGCACTCCCTGCCTTGACGTACAGCCTGCGGTGTGAATAAGTGAAAAAATGGTGCCCATCTCTATTCGTTTCACACAAAGTAGATGGCATGCAGAGAACTACACTAAGCCATTTGCTATGCCCCTAATGTACACTGGAGTAATCCTGTCAGTCACAAAGTAAAATGCTCCTGGTGTCAGGGTCTTCTGTTACCAACTGGACTGAGGTGATTTGGAAATGAATGAAATACAATTAAATACCAAAGCATCATACCAAGATATTTTCAGCTGACTTTCCTATTGTGATACAATGACAGTGCTTCCCTTTCCTTTGCTAAAATGGGAAGGAAAGCAAAGTACCCAGAATTCTGAAAACAAAATGAATTTCAGATTGAGAGTAGTTTCAGCACTTGAACTTTTGTAATTTGCAGAGAGCATTGCAATGGCTATAAAGGGAACTATAGCTGTTTGCAGTTAATAGATTGTTCATTATCCATGGAGAATTTTGTATGACATCATACCACTTTCAGTAGGTTGTTGTTCTAAAATGCTGTATTTTCCCACTCTTTGTTGTGTGAAAGAAACTACTATCTATCTACAAAAAAAAAAAAACTAATAAACTCAACAGTTATTGCTTTTTTATAATAAAAGGCACCTTTAAGATTTATGATATGATAATCAACCATTCGCTTTTTATGAAGAAAAACAGAAAAAAAAAACAAATGGTTGATCAAACAACCCCCTTTTAAACAAAGTATTTTAAACAAAGATTAAATCAAAATATTTTGCTGTTATCATCAAGATGAATTTCAGTAATGATTTTGACATATTTTCAGCTGTAGGATTACATACACTATTTTTAATAAATTTTGAAACAATCCAGCCTCATTCAACTGTTTAATTAAAATTTCTCACCCAAGAGAATTGACTTCAATACTAATTTCCACAGACAAATATTTTAACATGTATCCTGAGTATTGCTTCCCAGTTTGTCTGGTTGTAAACTTTCTAGTAGAATTAGGTCCTTGATAAATGTTAATTTAAATTACCTGATATTTCAGAATAATTTTAGGATGGTTTCTAAGGTCAGGGAGAAATCCTCATATCTCCAGTATCTTATAACATATAACCTATGGCTTTTTGTTTCCCAGGTCTTTTAGCATAATCAGGCACTAGACTTCCAGTAGAGGTGACTGTCCAAGACATTTCATATCTGATTTTATGCTGAGCCCTGTAACACATTGCAGATCTGCTCTAAGTATTCAAAACTGCAACGGGTGTACTGAGTTCTGCTATATTTCATAGCACTTTAGATCATGAAGGGCCATTTGGTCATCTAATTACCCAGGCTCTTGTATATCACAGGCCGTTATTAATCATACCAGTACTTCTATAGCAAGCCCAAGGCCTCGAATTAAGCTAAAGCATTTTGGTTCTCATGAGACTAACATGTACATCACAGACAGAGAAGAAAGGGCACTATCCAAGCCCCCACATTAATAGGGAATTGATGAGATATGCCTGAATGATCTCTGCAGATCATGCTTGTCTAAGACCCTGACATAAAATCCCATTTCATAAATATCTAACAATCTTTTCCTGCTTATCTTCCCAGACATGCTTGACTACAATTAGCACTATCAAGCAGAAGTCCTTTTCCCAAAATACAAACTTAGATTTATGCAGCACGTCTCATGCATAAAATGTAAGATCTCTATAGTTTTTCCGGAAATGAAAAAAATAAAAAGAAAATTATACAGAAAAGGCAAGCTTTACATTTCTCTTAAAGGATGTCACTTTAAGCTGAGGACTAGTCCAATGTCAAGAAATAGATGCCTGGATCATGACCTGAGCAAGCTAATACAATTATCATTTCAGAACAAATTGCTTATGCTGCCTTCAGAAATTTTACTGAACAAATTAGTTCTACTTTGGCAGATATTCAGTTAGGAAGAATATGTGAAGATACTTTACTTACTGCATTATCTCCCAAAGCTGTTTTGATACTAAGCCGTACTTTGAAAGCATTCTGTGCATCTGACACAAAGAGAAAGAAAGCAAGCATATATTAAAAACCATCCTAAAAATGGGATTTTACATCATTTACTTCTCTAATTGTTTTACAAACTACAACTTCTAAATTTGTCTTGATAACCTGATTAGGAGAACTGGAAGTAACTAATGTGAACAATTCAACAGCCCTATGGATTCTCAGTGAGGTTTAAGCAGGACCTCTTTAAAATAGGTAAAATCAGCTTCTGTGCTTCATTTGAAAACTCATAAAAGAAGTAAATGTTCAGAATATCAAACTTGAAATGGAGACAAACCAGCTGAAATACCAACCTAAGAAGCTGACAGCTTCATAAGCATAAATTCATAGCTAAATTTACCTAAGGAAGGATGGGAATCAGCTCCAAAACCTACCTGGCTTGCAGAGCTCAGCATGAGCAATGGCAACCACAGAGAAGGCAAGCAGCAAAACCTGTAACATCCTTTCAGTGTGGAAAACCTGAGGCAAAAAGAAATAACTCTCTACTGTAAAGCACTCTTAAACTTTCTGTGACCCAGGATTAAAGCATCAGCAGCACAAGTGAGCAACCAAGTAAAAGGTTTAATAATTAACCCCCATTATTTTAGCTAAAACAAGCACTAGAAACAACCGTCTTCTGTCAGTTATTTATTACTTTTGTCTGTAGGGAAAAAAAGCTACAATAAGTATTTATTCTTTTTTTTCCTTTTTAGAACACTGCAAAACTTTACACAGTGCCACAAGTCAACCATCTTTCTCCTTCAGATACCATTTTAGGCACACACACACCCCGACACAGGTGCCAGAGATAGATAACACAAGGCCAGCCTGCAGCTCCATCAGTACCATAACATTGCCACCCAGGGCATGTGAATTTGAAACGCAGTCGCCTTGGGGCTGTGTCAACAAAATCAGAAGGGGACTACCGCCCAGCCTCCTTAGGAAACAGGCTAGCTCAACAGAAGGCCTTCGAGAAGAAACAAAGGTAAATTAAGATCGGACTTCTCTTTCATCCTCCCAAAAGAAATATTTGACTAGGAGGTCCCAAATCAACTACGCAGTAGAGGGCACCATCACCAGCAATGGTGTGGAGCACTGCCCGTTCTCTGCACCAGGCATGTGCAGGCTGCGTCCGTGCCCAGGAGGAGAGCTGGCCCTCGCGCATAACCCCTGCCCCACAAACAAGACTCCGGATGTGCTCCCTCATCTGTCGCCCAACCCACCCTTCGCCCCGAGCCCATCCAACTCTCCGCACCTGAAGGTGGACCTCGGTGCCCCAACCCTCTGCTGCCCCCACTTGCCCTCAACGCCGGGGGCCGGTGGGTGCTGAGTGTGCTGCACAGCAAACACCAGGGCTGGGAGGTGACTGCTGACCAGCGGCACCCACCCGCATGGAGCAGCATCGCTCACAGGTGCTGGGGACCGTACACCACCACCCCTGCCTGCTGCGTGCCCTTCACACGCACAAGCAAGGCCTCAGCCCAGCCAAGGTTTAGCACTAGCACAAGGCAAGGACATCCTGGGAGGTCCAGCTGAATGAATGGGGCTGCTGTCTAGTCCAGGCACCTGGCCAGAGTTTTCTAGCTAAGATCTCCAGAGCTATATAGCTCGTTCCACAAAAAAAATTGCTGTGACACTGCTTTGAACTCAGAAAAAGTGGTTCCAAAGGCTGACAACTACTTTCTTGTTTTTGGACAATTCTTACGGTAGCAAGTGGTATAAGAAAAAGTGCAGTTAAAGGATTTCACAGGGAAATATGTATGCCTATTGAATAAGGACACATTCATGTTTTGTATATATGACAGACATTGTATACACATGTGCACACACATGTATGGAGATGTCTCAATGACATACTCTATGCTCTTCCCAAAACATTTTCAAAGGCAAAGAAATAAATGCAGAGGAGAAAGAATTCAGAAATTGAAATGTATCGCTTCAAATTCATGACCAGTCTTTGCAATGTAGAGAGCAAAACAGGATTGTTTTATTCCACTGTGCTACTGTACATGCCTTGTAGCCATTTTGATTAATGGTTGGTCCTTAAGTTAAAGATTGCTTCAAAAAGACTTTCAATTGTTTCTTTAGCACCAAGAAGTGTGTTTTGAGACTATAAACCAAAAGAGTTTCATAGGAATGACTACTAGAAAGAATATTTTACCTAACAATGGGACTGAATTTATGGGGAAAAAAAATCAGTATTTACTACTTAAAACACTTGGGTTTTCAGGTAATTGAGGATTTACCAGTACACTAATTTAATCTTATTTTTGAAAATCACTTTTAAAAATACTGATATCCGATCTTTTAAAGTCATTAAATCTTACTGATTCCTGGGCATCTGTTTACTTTCTCCAGGCAACCAGTTCTGAGTACAAATCTATTCGATACATTATCTGCTTTGATGTAGAATTTGTAATTAAAAAATAAATAAAAAGAATGTAAATGTTATCAGTTTCTTACTCAATGCACATACATTGCTTTTAGTAACTGGCATTTGAACTCAGCTGTATCACTGAGGGAAGTATTAAGAGTATGTAAGAGGAGAGTGGAAAAGCAGAGCATTTTTTTCCTGCTGCCAGAAATGGAACTGATTGGCAATATGATTCATCACCACTTCTCCCTGTTGTAAACCACTGTAAATTAGTTCTTTCCTTTAGAATCACATGGAGCCAGAGTCAAAGCACACTGAGGTCACGCAACACCCAGCAGAAGCGACCCCAGAGAGTAAGATTGGATTCCCTGCGCAGGGCTGCTGACCTCCAGCCAGGATGGCTGATTTCATTGATTTCTCTTGCTGGCAGGCAGTAAGACAAATGATATTTCTGGCAGAGAGGAGAGGCAGCCAGGAGGAGGAGGGGAGTGATAAACACCCAGGCCTGGGCTCACAGGGAGAGCATCTTGCCACAGCAACTTGGATGCCTTCCAAATGCACCCACTGACTGCCCATGTGCTTATTTAGTTGTATATGCACAGAGCACTGCACGTAATTCATTGCTGTACATCAATAAATCTTTTTCCCAAGCTGTCATGGCTTTTAAACAAGCCAGATAGTCAAGCCTAGACCAGGTATTAGTAGAAAACTAACTTTTATTCAAATCAATGACATTTTTACAGGACTGTCATAAAGAGCACTGCAATTTTTCATGTTACAAATGGACTATACCAGCATAACCTAAAAATACATTTTGCCCCTTATATACTTCTGCAATAAATCTATGTGCATGGATAACTTTCTGCGCAATCTTTTTTTTTTCCCCTCCAATTTTGACCAGATAATGTAATGCTGCTTAAGTATATATTCATTCGCTTGCCTGACTAATCACCAGTTTCTCTGAACATATCACAATCTACATGTGTATGTGCAAGGCATATTTTTTATTTTAGCTTTTATTTAATCTCTAATTAAATTATTTAATTTTTAAATGGTTCGACTTTTATGGTAACTTTGTTTTTTCTAACCTTTGAGTTTCAAGCCATAGCAGTGCTCAGTCTGATGCACAGCCTGCATCTTGGAAATATCATTGAACTAATGCAATGAACTGTTACTGTTCATGTACTCTGTGAATTTGTCTGCCTGGCTGAAAATAATAGGGTATTTTTCAGGGTTTGTGACTTCCAGAAGTTCATACATTATCTGATATACTTAACAGTATACCATAATTTGGACTTTTAAACAAGTCAAGAGAGGACTAAAACTTCAAGAAGGCATATGACTTGTTGAAACAAACAAAACCCTCCCATCATCTTGATGTGATTAGCAATGTACTGTTCTGCTTCTTTCAATGTCTTTGAAATGGAAAATCCCAGGAAAGTAAAATATTGATAGCTATCATATAAGTTAATTAACAGCTATGACCAAACTTAACCTCAGTTTTCAAATTTGACAAATTAACAGTTTTAAACTCCAAGGAAGTTAATCTTTAGTCTTAAATAGTTGTGTTCAACTCTCATGAGGAAAGAGTCAATGTGCTACTGTCAGCATTAGTCAGTCATGGAAATGTACCTAAAGAACCACAGAACTAATTGTACAAGGTGCTTTGCAGTTCCCCAGGCACAGCAGGAACAATGAATGCTATCTTTTGCAGACTTCAGAAGCTGGTGAGATCAGGATCTAAGCAAACGTCAGTATCATCTAATAAACCAGTGCTGGCTGAAATAGGTCTTGTCCAAGCCTCATTATATGGGAGTTCTTCTATTTAACTTTTTGTGGAACAGGGTATTGAATCAGACACACAATCATTGTCATCACTGTAATAACAGAAAAGTAATTTACATTGTCACTGAGTTTTTATTAGTGTTCACAGGAGTACCCGCCATGTGAGAAATCATTTATACCTTGAGACAGTAGCATAGCCATTGGACAGCATGTGAGGAGGACAGGATTCATTCTCCAGAGTTCATATATATTGTCTTGAAATGTGCATTTTGTGGTGAAAAGCATTGAGGATTGCCCACCATGGGGCTAGCACTAAGACTGAATGAGCAGTGACTGCCAGAATAGTGGAGAAGGATGGTACTGTTGCTACCACTTCAATAATTGTTTGTAATACAATCTACAGTCCTGAAGCATCAATGAAAATCCAACACTTCTGTCTCAAACCCATATTTCCTGAATGTCTTCTAATGAACACATATTTTTTACTCATCCAAATCCATGCTACTGATGTACTGCTATGTCCCATGTTTTCCTATTTTCATTTTCTTCAATAAATGGAAAACATAACTCAAGCCATTCCATGAGGATAGTTCTACTCAAGTCTATGGCAATTCAGATGAGACCACTTTTAATATTATCTTTATGCCCGTATCCTTCTTTTTTCCCTCATGGGTTTGGGTATATAACACAAACAGTGAAAAATCTTATTAGCAAATGTCAGTCCACATTGGTAGGAATTTGAAGGAAATGGACACTTGATGAATCATGTGCAAATTAAGCACAAGTTTATGCTTAACAGTGGGAGTGGCTGTACTACAGTGTTCTGAGCTGGTCTACTGTACCATGTACAATTCTGTGCATGTATCTTACTACTATCCATGAAGCAATATGGTGTGTAACTTCAAGCTGAATGAGAAATGTTCCTGTGTTCTGTGCCATTCTGTAAAGTATTATCAGTGCACCTGATACCTATATCATACAGTACTACATATGCCCCATTAGAAGGTGTTAGATACATTTTTGGGGGAAGAAATACAGAAGAGTGATTTCTGCAAACCTCTGGAAGACTCCTGCGAAAATGAACAATGTTTGAAAAGGCTGATGTTCTTTAATGCCAGTGTGAGGGTTAACAAGTACTAACTAGCATGCTAGATTATTTTGGATATGTGAATGGAACTTTCCAGCCCAGAATGGACATACTTGTCTTCTTCTAAAAAAAGTATTTCATAGCCATGCAAAAATTTAGTTGCATGGAATTCTATATCTGTATTTGACCATCAAGCTGCCGTTACGCGCATAAATTGATATGAATAAACAAAGGGAAGAAAAATGCAATTGTATTCCCATTCCAAAGACCCATCACAGCTTCTTCACAATCATTATCACTTACAAAAGTAAATTAAAGATAACACTAAGATCTACTAGTAATTAACATATCTTTGTGTTTTCTTACAAAAAGATCCTCCTTTTCACTATTCAAATACATTACCTTAAGATAGGTAAGCATATTAAAGCAGCTGCTACTACAGAGATGGCCACAGTGAACTGTAGCAGGTTGATCAAAGAAATGATTGAATTTCTCAATATAGACTTATATACAGTGTAAAAGAAGGTGGTCATTATACCACTTATTTTCTTAAGAGGAGGATGAAAAGTTAAAGCCGTAACTCCTTAATAAAAACAGATTTATGGAGCACATTTGGTTATGTTTTTTCAAACTCCTGATGGGTGTATATGGTTTATCAGTTCTGAAGTGCACAATACTGCCATCTCCTGTATCTAAGAAGCAGCATATCTATGTGTTATTTTATATATACATTCTGCATGAGCAAACAGTAAAAGTAACAGTGATATTATCAACTCCTCCATTTTAAAAAATAACCTGGAACCTGAAAGAGACTTTAGTAGTAGTAGAGGTCATGAACCTAAAAATACATTGATCAAATGCCAAGCGCAGCTGCTGTCTACAGCAACCATGATTGCTTTGAATAACTTCACTGAACTTCAGAATAATTTTGTAAGTCACTCATTACACTGTTAATGAATGGTGTAGGAAATTAGTATGATTTTATAAAGCCTGCTCTGGTATACTTCACTGCCAGCAGCTCAGACTACTTATGCAAAACATTATCTCTAGGATATGAGAAGCAAGTATGTATATTACGGTTTATGACAATAATTTAATCAACAATGTAGATTATTAATGACTTTACAAAACGTACCTGAATAAAATCTACAAAATCACTGCCTCCAAAAGTTCAAATTCTGTTTAAAATGCAATCTATAATGCATATCACAAGGAACTGATTACTGACAACTTGCATATTTTGACTCATCGTATCTGTGGCAAGTCTGTACATGACCCATTTCCTGCCATGAAGTATCTTCATAATTCAGATAGGTAGGATGCCTCAGATATGATGATGATAATTTATCAGCAGCATAATTTAAATGCATCACTGCACCTGTTGGGTGTGCCCCAACTACATGAGAAATCCAACTTTTGTAAGCTCTTTGTAAAGCTGTAGGCCAAGGCAGCCATGTATCACAGCAGCCAAGAGCCTCACTAAAAGCTCATCTAATGATGGACATTGTGCACCTCATATTTTCACGAGGATTTCATGAAGCAGCTGCTGCAATACTTACAGAGCATAAGCTGCTAGCAAGATAATAACACCTGAAGAGTATTTATGCAGCACAACACAGTAACGTGCAAAACCACCCCAGCTACTTATGATACTGGATACCATGTGCTGCTTTTCTCTGTAGTGCTGTGAAAATGATCATAATACAAGATCCAGCACAGTCATAATCATCCAAAACTGTTTTTTTCTTCCTCCCACTGCCTTTCATTAATCTACCCACTAAAACCAAAGCTTCAGGTGGATGCTACAACCAATGGAAAATAGCTTAGAAAGAAACACATCATGCCATCAGTCTGGGTGACCCTGAACACACTCCTCTCAGCCAGTCTAGAGCAGCCTGCTTAGAGCAGGGCTCCCTGCCCACTTAGAGTAATCATCTGGCAACAACGGCTGGCCTTCTGGTGTTTGTACAAAGCTGCACACTTGCTCCTGAGCTTCCCCACTTCCCTCCTTTCCCTGACCTGCCTTTTGACAGCTCCATGCCCTTACCACGCGGGTTCCCACACTGCTCCATTCCCTCCCACAGCGCCCCGTGCCTCCCCTTCCCCGCCCCCGCTTTGCTGCAGGCCCCGAGGCGAAGGTAGGCCGCGCTCCGGGCCCAGCCCAGGGTTTTGCGTCTCCTTCAGGCCGAGCCGGTCAGCGGCGACGGGCCCCACGGAGCCGAGCCCCGGGCGAGAGAGCGGCGGCAGAGCCACACCGCGCCCCAGGGAGCAGCCTCGGCTCCTGCCCGCCGGCTGCGCCCAGCCTAGCCTTCTCTTTGGTGTGGGGCCTCTCGGAGCCCGGCTCTGGGGCGGCCCCTCACCAGAGCACGGAGCGGTGAGGCGAGGCGCCCCAACGGCCACGGCCCCACAGCGCATGCGCCCCGACTCCTGCCCACCCGCTCCCGCTCGGGCGCCGGAAGGGATTTTGCGCCCTTCCGCCGTGGCGTCACGTGACATCCCCTTGGTAACGCAAGATGGCGGCGCCCATGTTGCTGCCCGAGTCCCCTCTGGGGAAGCTGAGGTGAGGCCGCGACCGCAGCCGGTGCCGGCCCTCCCGGCGGCCCCTAAGAGAGAGAGGAAACCGCCAGGGAGCGGTTGAGGGGGGTGGCGGCCCGGCCGGGCGCAGGGCCGCCCGCCCGCCCACCGGCGCGGCGGCCTGAGGCCGAGGCCGCCTCGCGGCCGGGCCTGGGAGTGGCGCAGCTACGTGCAGCAGCCGCCATGGCCGCCCGCCTGCCCGGGCCGCCGCGGGGGGGGGGGGGGGGCAGCGGCGGCCCGAGCGGCCGTTGGGAGCGCGGGGGGCGCCAGCGGGCGGGGCCGGAAGCGGGCGAGGGCCCCGGGCCGGGGGCGGGCGGCGCTGCCGGGCCGGGAGCCCGGTGGAGGCCGCGGGGCCGGCCGTGCCCGCCGGCTCCCGGGCGTTGGACTCTGCGCTCCCCGCGGCGCCGCGTTTGCTGGCGCGGCCTCGCTCGCCGGTGCTGTGCAGCCCCAGCGGGAGATGGCGGTGGACCGCGGCGCGGAGGCCTTTGCCCCCTGCCCTCCGGCAGTCTGCCCCGCACGCTCCTGCTACCCAGCTCCGGGGAGACCCTTCTCTCCCCCCCCCCCCCCCCGCCCCCTTCTTCCCTGCGTGTCAGTAGCAGATGAGAAAGCCTGGGAGGAAGGTCTGTCCTCTGATGAGACATAGGACTTGGTGGAGGGGACGCATGGGCTGGATGAATTGTTAGGCTAGCTGAATCTCAGCTGGAGGATTAGGTGTGAGCAGCACACGCAAAGAGGAGTTGCTCTTTGAGTGCAAGCTCTCAGGGTCCTGGATGGAGGACCACCACAGTGTCACTAATGCCCCAGCTGTGCAGGTGGTGACCTTCTGGGTAACCGTGAGCGGAAGGGGCAAAGCTGTGGGTGAGAGTTCATGGCTGCCTGAGCAGCAACTGTGGGACCTTCTAATGTTAGGTAATCTGAAACAGCAACATTTTGATCTTGCTTGATGAGTTGAAGATAGTCATCTCCTCCTATTCTTCTGTTACGAACTGGGGAGAAAGAAGGAGCTGGAATGAAAAATGACAGAAAGTGGGTTGATATGAAGAGGCTTTCAGATACCTTGAGAAGTTTTAGCTATAATGAAAGCATAGTGCTGTTTGTAGGTAAGCCTTGAAAAGTTGTCAGACAGGCAAGGATCAGTCTGACCAAGCTGTGGAAAAATCTGAGATTTAAGAATTATCTGTGGAGAGTGGTATGCGAGCTTTTGGTATCTGTATACTTTCAGACTGTTGTCTGTAGAGAGTATGAAGGGTATTGAGATACCAAGAATTTCTCCCTCAGGTAGGGACTTCCAGAATTTCATACCCTGTAGAAGAGAGAAAGACCATGTGCTGAAAGGGATGCCAAAGCTTCAGAATAAGGGGATCTTTAATTTTTTTGTTGCTAGTCTCATCTAGTGACAAAGTTTCAGAAGCAGAGGCCAGCTGCTGCTGGCCACATGCAACTCTTAACAGCATAGCACAGATTTTATTGAAATCTTAGATATCTCTGTAGAGTTATTGTTTCGTATAGATATTTGTTAATTTTGCGGTGTGTAGGCTTTATATTGCTGATATAATTGAGTGCATTTATGACAATAAAGTTCTTTGGCTGTTGTAACATAAAAATACTCTGTCGCCTTCAGCCATCAAAAATACAGAGCTATTCTGAAGAAAGAAAAGCGGAAAAAAAAGCGTCAGGCACTTGCCAAACTGAGAGATTCAGGTAAGTGTGAAGTGTTTTGTATTTTGTATTGTCAGTTGAACTGATGGTGAATTTTTTCCTTGCTTTCATTTTTATTACTTGTTTTAAACAAGACATCATTTTGTGTATTGCTGCTTATAACATCTGATCATTTAGATGCATTGTTTCAGTCTTTTTTTCCCTTTTTTTTCTCAGAAGCTACAGAAAAAGATGAGTCAATATCTGAGGAAGAAGAGGAGGAACTGGAAGAAGAGGAAGAAGAAGAAGAAGAAGAAAAAAAACTTGAGGCAGAAAGGTCAAAAATCTCAAAATTAAAATCAAAATTCTAGAAATTAAAATATATACAGTAAATAAATTTCTGGTCATTTCCACTGTAAAACAGAATTTATTTTCTATATTTTAGGGTATACAGTTTTTTCAAAGTATTAATATTTCCCATAGAAATTCCTGTTTTAAGGAATATCAGATAAGCTGCAGTTAAAGCTGAACTACAGAATTTGAATTGTGTGTTTTGGTTGTTTGGTTTGTCACATGAAAGTATGTGCAACAATTGCATAGATTGTGGATAACCATTACATTTCCCGAAGTGGTATCTGGTTCTGTTGGCAGACAAAAACTACATGAGCAGTGGTTGCTAAGAGAAGAAAAGGCCCAAGAAGAGTTCAAGCTTAAGAAAGAAAAAGAAGAGGCGGCAAGAAAACGTCAAGAAGAAGAAGAGGTGATGTATAGAATGAGAATTATGGTTGTTTGGCAGTAAGGGAAGTTTAGTGTAACATCTTCTACTTTTCCTTAGCAGACCTAGTTTTCCTGACGTTGATATGGTTGAAAGTATAAGTTTTTCTTTCATTTTTTTTCACTTTAGAAGAGCAAAATTAAGAATTTTCTAGCTATTTTTTTAAAAAAAGGTTCTTCAAAAAGATTTTCTCCAGAGGTTTGTTTACTTATGACTGAATGAAAACTTGATGATCAAAGAGTAACATAACATGATAGTTTTGAACTTGGCTACAATGATTATAAAGCATTTATTTGTTTTCTATAATTTTTGTCCTAAAGAGAAAAATCAAAGAAGAATGGGAAGAACAGCAAAGAAAAGCAAGAGAAGTGGCACAGCAGAAGCAACAGCAGAAGAGAGAAAGAGAGGTGATTCCCACAGTGGGAGGATAAACATGTTACATATCCTCTCACATTATCAGATGCAACAGTTTATGCATGTTGAAGAAGCATTTTATTCTTAGTAAAAGCATAAATGTGTTAGTTACTTCCTCTTTCTGTTACTTCCTCTTTCTGTTCTATCTAAATTGCTGAAAATATTCTTCATCAATACAGATGACTAATGAATTCATATACCTAAAAGGAAAACTATTTTTAATGCATCTGCTTACTCATAACATGTTTCCTCTGTAGTTTTTGACATTGGCTAAACACAAAGGTGCATTGTCAGTGCAAGTTCTGATATGTGCCCTTTTTGCATTTTGTGTTGAAGACAATCCTTATTTAGTGTCTTACATGAACACAATCAGTGCTGAAGAAAATTTCTTAAAATTGTATGGAATATGGTACATTGCTGCTGTTCCTTAACATAGTTCTTAATTAAAAGATATATTGCAGCTCTCCTTAACCTGACTCATCCAGCAGGATGTATCTTTTTTTTTTTTCCCCCAGAGCTCCTTAAGTGGGACAGAAAAATATACTGAAGATACTAGTCATTGATGGAATTTCTGTTAACTGTACCTTCTTCTTAAGTTTTAGATTTTGAATGACAGGAATGTGAGATGCACTGTACAAAAATCCAAAGTGAGGTCTGGTCTGTCATCAATAAGGGGGCTTGCAGCTTTATAGGATCTCTTTCTCATTAGCTTCTGTACATCTTCAAAAGAAACAGAATTCTAGCCATTTCTTTTGGTGATGTCTTGCTAAAAATGCTGTGGATTCACTAGTTTCCTGACTCTAGGCACAGTAGGAGAAAAGAAGTGAGCAAAGAGTATTCTCTTCTGCATTTAATGATTGATAGCGTCATTGGTTATGTAACGCTTCCATGATGATGAGAAAGGACAGCAGTTTTTGTATTTCTTGTCTGTCTTCTTCTTGCATTAAGTGGCCCTTTCTCTCTTTGCAGAGTAGGGAGAGAAAATGTTTACATCCGTGACTTAAGGTTGAGATGTGGTTAGATAGAATTAAATCCCACTGTTAGTGTGATTCTGTTCCTTCTTTCTCTTTTCATATGGGTTTGTCTGATATCCGAGTTGCCTAATTGGTTCCCTGAATTAGTGGAAGCTGCTTTCTATGTTTTTTTTTGTTGTTGTTGTTTTGTTTTTTTTCTCTCCCTTGATGACTATTTTACTGGTTTAGTGAGCCAAATTGGCTCATGGAGGGCTTTGACAAGCACCTAGAGGCAGGCTGTGGGAGTGCCCAGCTGGGCACCCCCATTTCAGCAGCTAGGAGTTGTGAAATTGATTTATTTTGTCTCATGAAAGAGCATCTTATTCAAATTCTGATTTTATTAATTTATAAAAGTCTTTTTCCCCCTCCATAATATAGGAAAACAGATTTTTTTTTTTTTTAACAGCATGGATAATATCTGACGTACATTATGATTAATACCAGATGCTCTCTGGGTCCTCATCTTGGATTGCATCTTTTTTTCTTTTTCTACTTGGTCGTCGTCTTTGTTAATTAATTCTCTTGCAAATTAGCATAATGCTAATATACATTCCTGTGTTGCTTTTGTATAAATGTCTTTATTTTTGGAACTTTCTGGAATAATTTTATTAGAGCTGGTTTCAAGTTAGCCCTGAAAAATGGCTTTATTGCTTTGTTCATCTCACTTAGAGGAGGAAAGGGAAGGCGTGTCCTCTCATCTTCTTCATGTTTGCAATACTAGACAAAGTAAAACTCACCAGATTTCTGATAGCATTTCCTGACAGCTACTCGTTTTGCTTTAACAGAGGCTCAGTAAGCAACATGTTTTCTTTGTGTTACAAAATGTTCTAAGTTAAGAAGTTTGGCACAGCTAAATGATTATGTATTTAACAGTAACTAAACAGAGTGCTAGTGCAAAAGGTATATTTAAGTATTGATTAGTTTAATGGTAGTCTAAAAAGAGAAAATTCAACTTTAAGTTCTCTAGCATTTAGATTAAAATATCATCTACATGAAAGTTGTCAGATGTATCCTTTAACAGCTTTGCAGAGTGTGAGGTACTACAGAGCAAAAGTCAAACTTCTGTAAAACTCATCAAACTTCATTACGTGTAATCAGTATTGCAAATTAGGTTCTTAACTAAAGAAACCAGATGTTTTGCGTGTCCTCAGGGTTTTCACTAGTCCTGTGTTTGCACCATTTATAGGCAGCTGTGCAGAAGATGCTGGATCAAGCTGAAAGCCAGGTATGTTCAGAGGCTTATGAAAAAAAAGAAAAAAAGAAAAAAAAAAAAAAAAAAGAAGAATAATTTAATTGCTACCTGATGTTGGCCTTCTACTGTGTTCTCCATCTGCTCTGAAGAACTTAACGGCCTGAGTAAACTTAGTATGCAGTGATTTACATTAGCTATAAGTAATGTATTTATTTGGTATAACATAATTAAGCATATTTCTGGCAGTTTGGTGGCCATGCAGTTGTGCATACTCATTCCGGCTCAAGAGATTTGAGTCTAAAATGAATCTGGAAATTGTTTTGTGTGCTCTTTAAAAACTGTACATGATGGTATGTTTGTGAGTTAGAATTCTAAATAAATCTGCCAGTCCTTCTGAGTGACAAGACAGCTTGCTTTTTAAGCAGATGGCAGGCTCTGAATCAAAGTATTCACAGAGAGGGCACAACTCCTCTTTAAAGAAAAAGAGAGAGAGAGAGTGTGTGTGCACTTACTGCTTGGGTGCTTGGAAGAGCACAGATCCCAAGCTCACAGCATGCAGTAAGGAAAACTGCAGTCATCCTATTTTGAATCTTAGAGAGGTTGAATTAGTCTTTCCTTTTTCCTTAAAGAATAACATGACTTTTTATCTCTGTCATGTAGTTAAATTTGTGTAGATTTTTGTTCTACTTAATTTTCAGATTTATGCAACAGTTTAAGCTTTACCCTAGTTACCAGTTGTTCATTGATTGCATTAACTACATTGGAATTGCATTGAGATCCAAATTATAATTAAACTGATGTTTTACTCTGTGCTATGAGTAGAAAACTACTCTGAACTATTAATTTCCTAGAGCTCAGAACATATATTCCTGCAAGGGAAGGTGAGGAAATGTAGTCTATTAGAGCCTTCATACAAAACGAAGGGTTCAGGTTCTCACTTTTCGCACTGTTCAAATGACAGTGGTGGTTTATTGAGAGGAAATTGTGGCTGAGAATAATGAGCCTGGTGGCAGGCTCAAATGCTGAATTAAACACATTTTTCAGTTGGAGAACTTAGGCTGCTCAGCTTCACAAGTCTTTTGGCTAATAAAAATGAAAATTCCCTTTTAGAAGTCTATATTCTGAGGTTTTTTTGTGGTCAGTCAATACTTGCAACTTGATAATCATAATCTGATTTTCAGAAATCTTAATGTAATGGCCTTAGATAAGCAATATGGAAGCTTTTAATCACGGTACTAACTATGAATTTATTTTGTTGCTGTTGTTTTAATTCTGGCCTTTAGCAGGTTACTTCTTCATTTGCCTTTCCTTTCCTATTTATGTGAAAAGTGTTAGTGATAACCTTGCTGAGCTTTGAGTTTTTGAAAAGACAAACAAGAAATAGTCTCAGCCTTCCATCTGCTTCATGGATGCACTGCTATTCATAGGTGACTACTGGAGTGAAGTAACTAACTAGGTTAGATGAATGGTAAAAATCTGTCCCACTATTTGTAGTTTTCATAGATGACAAATGAAATTGTTGATTGAGAAGCAAATAATATCATAACTGTGATGGTTATAAAATCTTTAAAAAGTTTGCCCTCAGCAAAAGAAAATATTCAAATTGAAATTATGAATATAAATTTCTTAAAACTGAGCAATCATTAAGAAAAAAGGTTTCCATTGACAGAGACCTGAGGCGGGACGCTTTGTAAAACTATGCTTAAATAGTTTCAAGTTTGCCTTTCTAGTAAAGGAGTACTCATAATTGCATGTGAATTCAATTGATGTTTTTACTTTGACATTACATTTCTTTATTATTTTCTAATTTCTATGTGTTTTAATTGGTTTTTTTTTTTTTTTTTTTTTTTTTTTTTTGCAGCTGGAGAATGGTATTACCTGGCATAACCCAGAGCCCCCAGAGAATATAGGAACAGAAAAGGACAGAGCAAATTGCCCATTTTATATTAAAACAGGTTCCTGCCGATTTGGAGACAGGTAATCAACTTAATATTTACCATCATAAAAATGTTCTGGAGGAATGAATGGGAGGCAACCCATTAGGTCATACGCAAACTGAAGAAATCTTGCTTTATAAATTACTGCCATGTATTTGGGTAGGATATCCATTCTGGTACTAGATATTGAGAGCAAACTCATTGCCTGGCTGGAATTGAAGCATCTATTGTTGTGGCATACTGAGAATATACTCTGATTCCAGCGGTCAAACTGACTTTACTTCAGTTCAGGCAGATGCAGAGATACATTCAGTCAGAACATATGTGATTTCTGCTGTTGGTGCAGGTCTGAAGGAACTGATCAGATGACCTGGTCAGATGGTGGGTGTCTTTTTTTTTTTTTTTTTTTTTTTTTTTTTTTTTTTTTTTTTTTTTGGACTAATTTGCATTTGCAGCTTTTTTTTTTTTAGGACACACACACACACACACACACACACACACACGCACACACTGACCATAGCAAATTAGCATACAGCTGCATAATTGGGAAAGGTGTGCAACTTCCAGAATTCCCATATTTGTACACTGTGTGAGTCTGTGATGTGTTCATTCTTGAATCTCATATAGTGTTGTGGCTACCCTATCTCAAAATGAAATAGAGTAGAAGGTAAGAAAAGAGAAAGAATAAAAGGTGATAGAGATGAGCTTCTGTAGGAGGAGTGACTAACTACTCTAGGCTCTTCGTTTTAGAAGAGGTGATGGAAGCTGGGTGTGGTAGAAGAACATTGAACTCAGAATGGGAAGGATTATTTACTTTTATTATGAAACAGTTTAATTAGCTGTCCCTGAGCTTTTTCAAGCTTTAAAGAAAGTACTTTTTTTATATGCAACATAATTACTGAGCTTGTTGCTACAAGATGTCATGGAGGCCACAAATACAAATAGGTTTATGGAGTTCAACAGGGATCATTAAAGATGATGACCAAAATGCAGCATCTGGCTAGGAAATCCCTGAATTTGTGTGTTAAGGAGGAACAACACCTCAGCAGGGAAAGACTGCAATACTTACTAGATAAACATAAATTCAGCATAAATTAATAAGGCCATTATTATTAACTTGTATCGCTGAAATATATGTGGTCCATCTATTTAAGTATTCTTTATCCCAAAAGTAATTTGTTTTAGAGTGATCTATATTATGGATAATTATAATTTAACTCTGTGGAAGCTTCAAGTCTGTATCTAGTTTCTGTTTTGAAACTTAAGCCAGCTATTTCATTGCAGACAGTGTTTTTGCTGTCCAACTTTTAATATTTAGTTCTTTGCCACCCTTGTAGTATTTCTATTTTGGCACTATTTAATGGAGATAACCTCCTTGAGTTAATTATCGATTGGATAAAAAACAGTTTTACTTCAAAATGTTGTTTTAATAAACTTAGTAAATACATACTGAGAAACATCATGTTCTACCCTGTTTCTCTTGCCTGTAGTTGCTGGCTGGTTTCAACTCCCTCTCATTCACCATCTTTCCTCTTTACATACCTACTTCTTTCCTGTTGTGGTCATTTCAGCCTCTGGCATTGACTATAAGTTGGTGGACTGAGGTACAGCTAGGGTAAGGACTGGAGAATGGCGTGGAAGCTGAAATGGACAAAAAAACTGGTAATTCAGTGCCAGTATTATCAGTAAAATAATAGTTGAATATTGTCAAAGATAACTCTATTTTGAGGAAGATAAAGCTGTCTGAGTTCATCTTTATTAATTTCCCCAGTAACTCAGGCCCTAATGTATATAGTATTTGTTTTTGCATCATTTTCCTTGGGCTTGCTATCGTTCTGCCATGCACTAATCATTATGCACTACTGTTTGTCATTCTGTGTACAGACAATAATAGTTGGCTATAATATTTTGAGTTCTATAATCCATATAGAATACTGAAGTAAGACAATTTTTAAAATTCAAATCAAATTCATTGTCTTCTTTCTTTTTGAACGCTTAAGTTCTAAACTGGAAAGTATGAGTCAATTTCTGACTTATTGGATGTGGGAAGAAATTTTCTATCTGAAGTCTGGGCAGTAATAGCCCATTTCATGACTTGGACTTCCCCCCAGTTGCCTGTGCTTTTCCACTGCTAGATAAGAGAGTAGAGTAGTCCAGCTGTTTTTCTGATCATGTCATGAAAAGCAAAATGTGTTAAAGAGTACATGACTTAGTTACTTGGGGAAGTGTTTGAAACTGAGATTATAAAACACAGTGAAATAAACAGGGGGGTTAACATCTGTGTGCTTACCAAATCTAAAGGTTTGTGAACGACAATTGTTTCTTAGTGTGGGGGGGAGGTAGCCTGAAGACAATATGCAGTAAAGGAGATCTAACACTTCTATGGCAGCCAGGAAGATGCAGATTAAGAGAAGACTTCTTCATAATATGTATTTGTTAAAAGGAGGAAAAATATCCGTCTGGTACTCATCCAGCTCCAGGTCTAGATTTCCCTCCCTCCTAGACCCCCTTTCCCACCCCGAAATTTGGTAAGAACAATTTCAGTAAAAGTTGTTTAATTTACTAATAAAAGAGCAGAGACTTTCTTTAAAATATCTTAAAAGTTGTATTTTTGTAAAGGCTTCCAGAAATGGGGAAAACATTCAAGCTTAGCAGCCTAAAAGGAAATGACTTTGGTTCTTCATATATCATTCCAGTCTATAATAGTTCTTGCAGACCAATGCTTTTTTTTTTTTTTTTTTTTTTTTGGTAAGCAAAAAGATCTTTATCTATGGCAGAAAGCATTAAGATTACATGGAAACTCACTTCTGAAAATCCTATTTTAGTAATTGAAATATGGTCTACTAATGAACCTTCCTTTGTAATGCAAAACTGTTACTCAAAATGGCAAGTGTCTGCAATTTTAACAGGTGCAGCTTTTGCTGAAAGTGAAAATCTTTTGTTTTCTTTCTTTACTGCAAATATCCAGGTGTTCTCGCAAGCATAATTATCCAACATCTAGTAAGACGCTACTCGTCCGAGGAATGTTCCTTACTTTTGGCATGGAGCAGTGTCGGAGAGACGACTATGACACAGACGCGAGTCTTGAATACAGTGATGAGGAGACCTACCAGCAGTTCTTGGAGTTCTATGAGGATGTTCTCCCTGAGTTTCAAAATGTGGGGAAGGTTGTTCAATTCAAGGTATGCGTATAAGTGCAGCAGTCTGTTAAATTCTTAGCATGCATCATGTAAGGTGCGTTTTACTTGTCTTAACTGGAGTTTCATGCAGCATGCGATATCGTATAGTTCTCTAATGTAAACGGAATTTAGCTGTCTTTACTGCAAACTATGCATCTCTTATGGCACCTATGCCTGTGTCACTGCCATTATGGAGCATTATCTTATTCTGGATAAATCCTCTTTCCCCTCACCTCTAAACTTTTATAAAAGCTAATGCTAAGGCAAATTTGGAAGATGTGCACGCAGCTCAGTAGTCCACTTACCTCACTGTCCCCTCCTTACTTAGCCTGTGATTGACCTCAGAGAGCCTAGGGACTTTTAGAGAAAATATAAAGGTAGGTCAGCTATTGCATGTGTACTCCTTAAAGCAATGCCTGAGCAATGAAATAGTAGGGCTGTAAAATGTATTTGGGGTATACATCTAAAGAATGTGATTTTAGGACTGCTGGAGTAAAACTCAATGATGAACAGAAAAGGTACTAGGTATTTCAGTAGCAGGAATTGATTTGAACTGGCTGTATTAGGAAAAGGTATGTTATATAAATATGTTGAGATATTTCACCCATCTTGAGTTTTTGTACCTAGTTCACTGAATTGTTCCTCAGTTCTTCCCATTTACGTTAAAATTTCCTATGGCGGAAAGAAGATGTATCTGTAAATGGAGACCTCGGAGATGAATGATATGTATTAACAGACCCAGGCTGCCCCAAAAGGTGCCATTTGGATGGTGAAATACCCTTATAGCAGAACCTACTGCAGCATCCCATTCTGCTTGCCACTCCTGAATGTCTTCTTGAAGTCACTAGGAGGCATGCAGTGTCTTTTTTCCTTTTGTTTCTTGCTATTGAAAACTGCCTCAGAATTGAAATTTTTTTAGTATTTCGAGCAAGAAGAAAGTGAAGTAGAAAAAGTGAATTTTCAACAGTTGTATTGATGAGCTTTGTAAGTAAGAAACGTCCGCTTGTGTGAAGGAGTATCTCCTTATTTTGACTTGCGGAATATTAGCAAATGGTACTCTGTCCTTTAAGGTGGGATATAGATTCCGACTGGAGTTAATGGGTTGAAATGCTGCCTTACTCAGTTGAAAATCTGAGTTTGGTTATCTTTGGTGTGTAATACGTAAATATCTTGGGTCTTTACAGCTGATAATCAAGTAAGAGCTTTTAGCATGGCATTTCTCAGTTTCTGAAGTAATTGTGCAACTGTAATTTGATTCTTCTGGTATTTTCATTTTATTATAGATGTTTAGAAATTGTTTGTTGGCTGCAGAGATCTCAACTGTGACGGAGTGGTCTCTGCTGCCATTTGGAATCAAACTATACACACACTTCTTTCAATGGACTTCCATTTCCTAAGTAGCCTGGGGTTTTATTCTTGTTTATTCTTTCTGGAGTGCTATTCTAGAATCTCACTGGAGGATCCAGAAAAAACACAGTTCTTACAATTTTCCACCTAAATGTGTCCATGGCAGTTATTCTTGTGTGTTTTTGTGTTGACGTGGTTATTTATCTCAAATAGTTCATCTACTTGTTCTGTAATACTTAATTAAAAAATTGCATGCTGTTGTTCCGGAAGTCCTTGCCTAATTCAGTGCTTTCAGGGTGAATCAGAGTTCAGTGATGAAACAAGCTGCTTGCCTCATTTGGTATGGAAATAGAAGGACTGGAGACAAAAGAGGCTGGTTTCACACTTCTGCCATGAACAACTGGATTCTAGCCTGCTTGGGCCTGCCCATCTCGGAATCCCTGGCAATTAGTAACAAGCTTTTAGAAATAAAATTGTATTTTCAGAGATTTAGATATGCCTGGAATTCTAAATTGTTATGAAAAATCTTGTTTCAGAAAACTGGACGTTCAAAACTTTTGACTTCAGCTTTTCCAGCTCATCTTGCAGGGGTGCTAGGTAGCTATTAACTATTCTAACGATGCTTTTGCCATAATGAATCCCACATAAAAGCTAATAAGGATACTAATAATTGTTTTCAGAGAAGGATTTGGCTGTTGCTCAGTAGGGTTGGCACGGACTAAAGTGCAAGGCAGCTTGAGTACAGGCTATCTTGTAGACTAAATGAAGCAGAGGTCCCAGCATTAATTAAAGCAAAATGCTGGAAACATGTAAGCGTAAACCAGAAGGGCTTTTCTTCTGATCTGAACACTTAATTTTAGTAAAATAAAAGCACTGAAGAACTGAAAATTATGTATATGTTCATATTGCTATGTTGTCATAAATCAGAACAGTGGTAATGCCACATGCTTGAGCTGTGGTATAGCATTGGTCTTCAATTGCCCTAACTTACTGTTTCATTCCCTTTAGGTCAGTTGCAACTATGAGCCTCACCTGCGAGGAAATGTGTACGTCCAGTACCAGACGTAAGTATTTTCAGTGTTACCAAGTTTTATGACTAAAGTCCAGAGCACAGTAATAAACGTTGTTTTTATAGTATGTGGGATTCATTCTCATATTGCAATGGGAGCACCAAATTGGTAAGTGACTACTTAAATGATTGCAGCATGATAATGTTACAGGCTGGGTTTTTTTGTTCCTTTCTTTTGTAAAGGGAGAAGGATTGTCAGGCAGCTCTTGCTCTATTTAGCGGACGATGGTATGCAGGACGACAGCTTCATTGTGAATTTTGTCCTGTGACAAGATGGAAGACTGCTATATGTGGTGAGTCGCAAACACTTAGAAAAGAGAATGTGTGCTGCTGAAAGACTTTACTGAAAAGAACTGGCCTGTGGCTTTCAGATCTAATTAATGTTGCAGTTACATTTCATTTGTGTTTGGAAGACAAATAATGCTTGTGTATATTTAGAAAGAAAAGGGAGTATTCATACCATGTCACATAAGTGCTCAAGTTATCTTAGTCGATGCATCTTGGACGGGAGAAGAAAATTTGGATCATAGCTTTGGATATAATAGCATATAGGAAGTACTAATTTATCTCTTTCAAACACAGCAACAGTTTTTGAGCTATCAACAGTTCTTAACAGTAACTATCAGATTTGATTTTTTTGCATTTTTATTCTTAGGAAGATTATAGTAGTAAAATTATTTATGAAGATTGTTTTAATTAAAGCCTTAGTAGCTAGTTTAAATACATGTTAGAAAGGTAATATTTAGAAAAGTTACTATTGTAAAAAGAATCTTGCATTAATTAAACTGATAGATCCTCAGATGCATGTTTTTTCTGTTGAAAGAAGGAAAATGCAGTGCATTAAGTGTCTTTCCAGCAGGCATATAATGAAGAAACAAATCTAATAGTTAGGCCTGGTTCCTAATTGCAATTGTGTTGTGTTTGTGATAGATTAAAAAAAAAAAAAAAAAGGAGAAAAGAAAAGCAAACTAATAAATCTGTTGCAGGCTTATTTGAAAGGCAGAAGTGTCCAAGAGGGAAACACTGCAACTTTCTTCATGTATTCAAAAATCCAAACAATGAGTTCTGGGAGGCCAATAGAGACATACGTATTTCTCCTGAGCGGACTAATCAGTTGTCTAAAAACTCTGAAAGGAGAAACAGAACAAGCCATCGTGATGACTATTACAGCCGGTCGAGGAGAAGGGGCAGCCCTAGCCCAGAACATTCTTACCGAAGAAATGGAGAATCGGAGAGAAAAAAGAATAGCCGCAAAAACAAGAGAAGACGCCGGTCTGGCAGGTCGAGAAGCCGAGAAAGGAGGAGATCCCGCAGCAGAGGGAGAAAGAGGAGAGGCCATAGTCGCAGCAGAAGTCATAGTCGAACACGCAGTAGGAGCAGAAGTCGGAGTTCTCGATCCAGGAGCAGGGGTAAAAAGAGATCAAGCAGCAGAGGAAAAAATAGTGAAACTCCTAAAACAAAGTGAGAATTACTTTTAGAAATTGCTAATTGATCAAACTTAGAGCTGACAAAAAAAATCTTTCCAATAGGGCACCAGATATATTTGAGTTACAAATAAAGTGTTCTTGCACATTAAAATCAGTTTCTTCCTAATAAAGGAACCTAGTTTATTGTGTGCTAAGCTTCAGAAAATTAAGATTTTAAGTCCTATTAAGGTGTGAATGTCAAGTACTCTAGCTACTCTGTCCCTCTGAACTACTGCAACATCTGGATGCATACTGAGTGCAAAATAGAAAGAGAAGTAAAGCTTATTTGGTAAACGCTTATTTCTGTGTTACGTGTGTGTTAAGTGTTCACTGTTCCCATAAGGAGTTAGTTCAGAACAGCCAGTGTGCTGTAAATTCTCACCACAGCATACTGCAAATCTAAGTCTGTAAAAGACAACCATATATATTTACCGTATGTTTATGGGAAATCTCGTTCTAGACAAAGTAAATATAATCATGTTATTATGAGCTGGAGAAAAGAGATCTAAAGCTCCAGCACAGAAGAAACTTTTTTTTGTACAGTACTTGACCAGTAGGAGCTTTGTGGTCGCAATTGTTGGATTACTCTCTCTCCTGTGACTGAGCTGCTGAGCTAACTGCCTGTAAGGATTGCAGTAGACCAAAATTAAGTAGGAAGTACACAGAAGAACAATCCATTTATTCAGTACCCTAATCCCCAAGTAAGAGTGGAGACCACGCACTTGTAATTCTAGAGTGAAAATAGAAAATACTCTTTGTTGCATAGCATTTGTTGTTAAAAAACAACCTGCCTAATTTATGATGCAGTAGTTAAAAAAGAAAGAAAGAAAGAGAAAAAAAAAAAAAAAAAAGATGTGTAAATCTGGTAACTGAAGTTGCAAATGTAGTAGTAAAGGCTAAAGATGATTGCAGAGATCTTGCAGAGTGGCTAAAGAAACTGAAGGATTTATACCTGAAATAATACTTCAGTTTTTGTGGGAGGAAGACTTGGTTAAACTGTTTTTTTTTTTTTTTTAGGCTTATTTTACATACAGGTTCAGGCACCCTACTGCCTAGCTTCCCTACAGTCAAAGTGGAGAGTAGTGTACCTAAAAATGAAGTTATCAGGACAAAACGTTTTTGAAGTGACAGTTATATAACAAAGTAACTGTAATTAGCAAAGTCCTTAAAAAATAAATATTTCTTCAATTTTGAATGAGAGATTTGTGCTGTTAAATGAACGGTACTTCACACTGTTTAACTTCAGGTATTTAACTTAGGCACCTAGGCATCTTTATATATTCAGAGAGAGAAATGTTCAGAAAGAGTTCATGGCACTTTTAAGGTGCAGGTGCTCTGAATCGTCCGAATAGGAACCTCCCTCTCCTCAGCTTCTCCAAAGAACTTCAGGATACAGCTGAGGCCACCTAAGTTAGAAGCCTAAAGTAGACAGGAAATACTCCCAAACAGGTATTTGTTATGAATTCAACAATATAGCAGAAATTCCAGTAGAAAATCTGGATATCCAAATTTTACCATAGCATTCCTCACAGCAAGAACTCTTTTCCCCCAGAATAGATAGAGTGAACATTTGCTTCTGGATATATAAATATATATATATATATACACATATATACACACACATATATATATATATATATATATATATTTGCTTTTTTAAATGCATACTGCACCTAGCATGCTGATTTTACATTTTCCTTCTTTCATGTGTAACTGTTGTCCAATATGGAGTAATACAACGGAAGTGCTATATATTGATGTTCAGTTCAAACCCGACTTTCACTATATATTGTCATAACTGTAGGCAGAATTGTAGCTTAGTTAATTTGATTAAATGTTTTAGTTATTAACAGATGTAGGAATTGTAATTTAATAGCATAACTTTTGAAATAATGTAACTTCATTTGAAAGGCATATTTTGAAGGATAGACAGCACTAAGTTTTAAATTATATTTAAAAAATTTGTGACAACCAGTTTTTCATACTGTATCTTTTCTGACTAGACCTTAAGGACAGATTTTCCCCAGGGTTTCTGTTTTTGCCTAGACGCTCACATGTCTAGTTGAGGTACTTAACGCAAAATGTGGCAAACTCAGGTTCAGTTCCCTGAAGTAGAATTGAACTGGTATTTCCTACCTGCTGAGACACATCACCAACAGGCGAATAAGGTATTCATTTCACTGGTGCTGCCTTGCTTCCCATAACTAATATTCTGGCAAACTAGCCTGCTGGTTGTGGCTCTCAGGTAGAAGATGTAATATATGCTGTTTCAAAGTGAATGACCTCTACCGCACTAGGTTAGATATTCTCTTGTGTCACGCAGCAGGTTATTTTCAAGCATTATCTGAGGAAGGTTAATCAGCAAGATCAAACAGAAGTGAAATGGGTGATGGCATGCTTATTTATGAAATTCTGTTACAAGTCAGGTGACATACGCAAAATAAGCCTCTGTGGGATTAGAAACCAAGTGCCAACTAAGACCCATGTGAGAATTCCGTAGATAATTAGGCTCATTCCTACAGTTTTGTAATGGGATCTGGGAAGCTGAGCTGCTGTATTTCTTTTGTTTTTAAAACTTACAATAAAAAAGCTTGCTCAGAGATGCATGTAAAAAATTAAAATATACTTTGTTACTATAATGGCTGAGGCTTCAACTTTTTACTTGAGATCTGGATCCAAAATTACTGGCTATACCTATGCAGTGCAGGGCTGGGAGCTGTAATTATAATTCACTTTCATATGCAATCATCCGCTTAATACACAGAAATTGAGTGCTGTAGATTGACACTGTTTGCATTTGTTAGAATGAAACCTACAATTCAACCAGTTTTCTAACTTCAAAGTTCATCTATTTCAGTATTGTTTCCCAACTTCATAATAAGCTTAAGTAGCAAGTCATATGCATGGTATTGTGTTTCCTTATTAGCTGAGCTATTTATTCTGAAGACAGACTACAAGTTCTTAAATGTTAAGCTTAATTCTTTTTTTTTTCCGAAGGGGAAAAGGCCCAGAAGAACACAGAAAGGGTTTAAATTTGCAAGAAATAGCTTCTTTGCACTATGGGTTATTCTGCATAACTAGACCTTACAAAATGAATTGATTATTTTTCTCAGTGATGGCGTAAAACAGTTGCTTTCAAAATTTTTTTTTTTTTTTTTTTTTTTTTTTTTTTTTTTTTGATCAGAAGCTCGGCAGAGTCAGTTTGAGGATCACTTAGGTGCTTGTGAAGGCAGGTATAGATACAAAGCTGCAAGAAGTTGGACGGGGCACTAATGGGGCACTCGGCAGCAAGGCCTGCAGGACAGATGATTATGACTAGACACCCCCGAAAGGCAGCGTCAGAAGGGAGAGCAGAAGCCGTTTGTACCTTTCTCCCGTGGAAGGCTTAGTTTTCAGCAGCAGTTTTCCAGAAGCAGAAGGGGAATAAAGACAGCATGGTGGGCCTTGCTGCAACCGCACTATACTTTGTAAGCACAGAAAGCGTTCCTGCCTGGCAGTGTTCAGATAGCAGGGCCAGGCTGCCCCTCACCGCCCCACACCCCCCAGCAGCATTGCCCTGAGTTCAGACTGGAGATTGCTTCCATGTGGTTTCCTTTTCCCCAGTGCCAGCTGTGCTTGCCTAGAGCAGCTGTGGCAGAGGGGTTAGCCCATGTTCCCATGCTGAACGCAAGACTTGCTTTTACTGAGAGGAAGCAAGCACACAAGAAAAGGGCTTTCCTCTGCTTATAGAGGGAGACAGCCTGAAAAATGCATCCTAAATAACTTCACAGCTTTAGCTCCTTGAATAGGAAGTTTTTCTCAGATTTAGTTTTGCATTACTACATTCAGTGTACACAAAATTGCCTGGTAGTTTAACAGTTAAAAAAGAAGCCTGTACCAATAGCATCATTCTTTGGGGCACTATTTTTCAGAATAAATAAATACAAGAGCCTGTTGGAGATGATACTGGGTCCTGTCTTGGATCAGCAGTTCTTTCTTACAAAATGTGGAAGTCTATGCTAGTTAGTAACTTAAGAATTTAATTTACTTTCTTACATCATTTAGAGTGCAGCTGATTTTGCTTTCACTGTAAGTTCGTGAGTTCTTTGTAATTAAAAGGGAAGAAGTCGTCTATTATTCCACATACCCTTCTGTTCAGCACTGATATATCAGCTGGATGCAATATCCATCTCTGATACATAAAAAAAATTTGGAAATGACATTGAGAAATTACAGTTCAGTGAACTATGAGACTGATTAGAAAGCAGCTGTTACAAGCATAACCCACTGAACACAGTAATCTAACTGCAGCAGCCATTGGGTGACTATCATCACAGTGTTAAGAACTCAAAGGGAACAGCAGGTATTTAGGAAGGGCCTCTTCAACTTAACAAGGACTGTGAGATTCAACACTGAAGCTGAAGACACTCAAAACAAGCACTTGACTAAACAGTCTAGAAATTGTAATGGATTCTTTGGTTTCGGGTGGGGGGGGGGGAGAGTCAGGTGAGATAAGAAAATCAAGCAATAAAATTTTAATTTCTCATTAGATTCAAGAAATGCCCAAAGATGATAGTAAATTTTCCCTATGCTTTTGCTGATAACATGTCTACCAGTTCAGTTCTTTTGGAAAGTGTGAGAACAGATTCATCAGATAAATTTGTGGTTGAAGCTAGGATTGTGAATGTTGCATCGACTTGTTCGTAATTCCATGTAAGGAACTGAGTATCAAATTTGTATTATCCAGAGAACATTCGATCAACATCTGGTTTAATTTTCAAGTGAACTGGCACTACCGCATCAATTAAACATCTACTTTGATAAATTTCATGTTTAATGTGATAAGCCCTCCAAAAACTTGCTAATTTATTGCTTTCTGTAGAATTTAAATGGATGTAAATAACTAATCTTGGACACAGTATATTCACACATTTTTTTAAATAAAGTGCTCAAGAGCAGGTTCAGCACTAATAAAATTTCCCTGTTTTTTTAAGCTAGCACTGAGTAGCCTTTTCTTTCCTCCAGGGGCAGTGGGGGGAAGGGAATCAAAATTGATTGCGTATAGACACAAAGCAATGATGTAAAAATGGACATTTATTATGACTAAACTAATGTGGTAAGACGACAGAGGTCAAACAGCTTATTTGTCACAATCACAACAAAGCTTAATCCAGCCAAGCACATACACATGACATGTAAACTTTAAAAACATGTTTAATACATATAAAATTGCTTCAGGTTTTACTTAAATTAAGGTAATTTAACCACTTCAGTATCATACACAGGGTCATTCCACATGAACCTCACCTGTCCCTGTACACTGATGAAATGCAAAACAGTGCTTTTGCGTACCTCAGGTGAAACATGATCTCTAGCAATTATGTTTAAATCCCTGGAATGGCATGGCCAGACAGGAAAACGGTGAGGCTGCAGGTTCACAAGCCTTTCCCCAGCACTGCCTCTGACAGGTACTGCCCCAGCCAGGCACAGGCCCTCCTGGCCTGGCCTCTAGCTTGTCCCTTCCACTGCCACAAGCATTTATACTGCGGTCTGGATCAGGGGACCACTAAGTGTTAACATTAACCCAGTTCTGCTGGGTTAATTTTAACCTAGGTCAAATTTACAGTCTAGCTCTCTGGATGGCTGTATAAATTAGGCTTGTGAGAGCAGGGCATGACTGCTTCCAGCAACACCACCAAAGCTAAGTTTTGTGAACTTACAACCTATATTTGTGACACTATACACTGCAGTAAATAAGCAAAAACATTGACTTCCACAGTGATATTATTAGGAGCAGGGAGAGGAAGAGAGAGGGGAAGCAAATCCTCATGTTGTAGGGGACCACAACTTTGCTACCCCCAAGTGTGGCACTGCCTTCTCAAACTTCAAAAGCATACATTACTGAAATTTCCTTATGTGAAAATACTTTCAGTGAATAATTACTGAAAGCTGGGCAGAAGTATCAAAGTACTACTAAACATAACTTTGCCTGATTTATAGTTTAAGAGTCTAGTATACAAACCTAATTTTTAAAAGTTCTCACTTTAATTAGTTGCACTGTACACCAATTGGTAGTTTCATAAGGGATATATCACCTGTGCATAAGGTGTAAGTCACAAAAAGTAGTCAAAATGAAGCTGATTAAAGCACACTAAGTCATATATAGGCGGTCATATATCCATTAAAGAATAACTATAAAACAGCAATAAACACAAATTAATTTCTAGAGTCTGAAATAAGAACATGAGAAATCCCTTTTGTAAAGCTCCCTCTTTTTTATCATCAAAATTATCCCATTTTAATTATGCATCCCTCTGTTCTGTTAGAAAGGCTAACTCCCTTTTTCGGTTTATGTTCAGAGTAAGCTAATATAAGATTTCAAAAGTTTCCTTATTTGGAAGGATACTATTTTTTACTAGATGGCTCCCCTTTATCATATAATAACTTGCACAGTTTTACTCAAGATGATTACACTTTAATTTCTCCTGAATGATCAGTTTGCAGTTTTCTTGTTAAAACCGATGTCACCTTAACAGTTTTTACCAGTTTGACAAGCAGATCCTAACAGGATTCTTTGGTATAATGACAAATTCAGTAGTAAACAGTTATTTCCAATCTTTATGTATCAACCGAAACAAAGTAGAATTATCGCAAGTGTTGACTTAAAATGTAGATGAACAGAAGTCTTTGGTTGTATAAACACAAGTTCTACACTGTAACATTTTAAATTTTAAAGTTATCCATGTAGTCTCTTTTCATTTAGATATGCTAAGTCACAATGAATTTAGTTCCTGAAGTCATTTGCTTATAAAAAACAGTACACTATTTAAATCAAATGCAATTATCCTGTAAATGCAATGAAAAAAGATATTAAATTAATTTAACTCTATTTCCCTTTCATTTATGATTTTTAGACTTTAATTTCTGTTCCCTTTTTGAAGTGTATTTTTCTTGGAGGCCTGAATGAAGCAGCTTAGCAAAACAGTAATACTGACAAACAGCATTTTACACCATTAGCTAAACATTACAATGAAGGCAGTGAACATTTATAGTATGAAACACTGAGATGTCATCAGCTGATGAGAAGATTTATGTCAATCCAATTTCTTCCAGTACACTACGTGGGGTCTCTGCTTCCTGTGGAGGGAAAATTTGAAACAGTGGTAAATGGATCCTGTGCTCCTACAGAACAGTATCATATATGAGAGTTAGTATGGAAATGCTTAATTAAAAATGAGAAGCCAAAAATATGAAAACATAAAAGCACTGCAGTTTGCAAACATGGTATTAGCTGCACTTTTCAAATTAGATTAATTAGATTGTCATGGTTCACAGAAATAGTTGGTAGATTTTATTGCCTTTAAGCATAATAAAAAAAGAAAGCAATTCAGATGTACCAGCAGGGAACAAATCACAACCAGTAACAGAGGCATGAACTGGGGAGAGAAGGGGAAGCATCTTGCAATGGAGTCAGCTAGTGCTTTTTGTGATAATTTGTTTCACGTCTCAAAAATCTGCTAGGAATGAGTAAGTGGGTAAACGGAATGACTGATGCAACTTAGACACAGTATCCCTTAAACTCCTTATAAAAAAAACGCTAGATTTTGTACCATGGTGCTTGTTCAATTCATAAAACCAGATCAAGGTACCTTTGTACAGCCAATGCCAATAAACTGACAACTACAAAAGTGAAAGAATAGTGAGAACTAAGAATATATTATTCTTCGCCAGCATAAAGTCTGAGGTTAATTCTAGCCTTAAAATATTTGTTTAGATTCAGAGCAAGTAGTTTTATACAAAACTCCAAAGGGTTATTAATAGTTTTGTATTTATTATTTCCAGAGCATCTGAAAAACATAGTCTGATTAGAAAGATTAAGCTACCTATTTCCATAATTAGCAATATCATAACAAATAAAAGGGATACTGTGTCCTTATGAAACATAAGCTGTTTTAGCATCCAGAGTATAAACAAACTTACTTTAGCATCCTAAAACAAGACATGTCACGAAGCAAGAAAAAGCCAGAAAACAATTAAAGCAGCAAGCAATATTTTTCAACTGCTTTCTAAATAGTTTTTTAAAAAAACTAGTATGTCGGTAAACCACATACTTAAGAGTCTTAAATCTTGCACGTAAGATCAGAACATCAGATTGTCTCTATCAACTTTCACTTACATAGCATAGAGTGATCGTGTTTACAATCTGCATTCAATTCAATTCATATGTATAAGATGATTCAATGTTAAAAGAGAGAAGTATTTTAAAGGCAACTTCATTTTAAAGTATGTCAGTGCTTGGAAAAGGCCAGTGCTGAGTAGCTTGAGATAAACATTAGCTTCCAAAATCCACCAGCAAATAAGAAATTCCAAGAAAAGGCAAGTAGCAACTAGAAGCAAGATACTGGATGTATTAAGAATGTGGTGTTTTCTCACTGAGGTAATATTTAGAACTGCAGTGACCTTGATAACATAAAACAGTATGGCAGGCATTAATGTGTATTTTAACATATCACCCAATAGGTAACACTGCTTGAAGAGGGAAGAGAGTTTTTAATATAACCTATAGTATTCTCAGAACTTGGTTACATTCATTTTAGACGATATGCTTATCCTGCATCCACTAACTGTAAGCCTTTACTATAGAAAAATCATACACTCTTTAGCCAACTACAGCAGGAGAACTCAGTTATAAAATAAATGGAACATGACTCAAAAATTTTAGGGTCTTGAAAATATTTGTAATAAAACACAACTTTTCAAAGTTTTAAATTGATTAGATAGCAATGGACATTTACAGTTACTGAGTGGTGAACCTGGTTATTTACTAAGTTACCTGAACAAAAAGTTGATCAGTGACTATATATTTGTATGAATATATGAAGAAATACCAAGGTTATCTTCAGAGCAGGTTAGTTTTACTGACTCCACTGCCTATTCAAAGTTGCAACGAGAAATACGCTCAAATCAAGATGAAGTTTCATCAAATAAGTCAAAGACTTTGGTAGACAGTGAGTTTAAAGCAATGTATTTCAAGGACACTGACTACGTGTCTATAGCTAAACCTCACCAGTAAAATAGTAAAGTGCAATTATAACATTATAATTTTCTAGTACTACAGGAGTAATCTTGAGCAGACATGCCTTCCCGCGTGCACATCGACAACGTATTCTCAAAAGGAACATCTAAAAATGAAAGTGTTTCACTAGAATAATTTAATCAATTATGACTTCTATGAAACAAACAGAATGAATTATGTTTTGTTCACGTTATTTGTTTTAGGAAGGGCCAAACACATTTTATCCACTTGTTACAGAATGCATTTTGCAGTATTATACACTACCTGCAGCTCAGAATTACCCAAGGCAAACAATGCAAATTTGAAATATATCAGAACACAGATGAGGAAAAAAGCCATTCACATGAGACAAAAGTGCATGCAATACTTTATTTCAAACATGCCAGGAAAGCTAATTCATTACCTAGTCATTTAGAAGCAAGCAGCTGTATACAGATAACAAGAAAAACAGCATCTCATTACAGCTCAATGCACAGCATTTGAAGCCAACAGGCATGAAATAATGCAGGCTAAAGCAGCATTACCCAGACATTCACAAACACTGTTAATGTCTTACAAACAACGAAGCAATCTTGGAAATGGAAAGCCACTTCTATGATCTTGTTTCCTACAAGATTTCAGAATGCTGCAAGGTCTAATCCAAACACCCCACCCCCTAGGTCTCCCATTTCTATGTCAGTTTAACATTTGAAAAGTAGTGCATTACCACATATAGAATGCGGAACTAACTGTTTGCAGTTAGTTTCAATAACCAGCTCCTTGATAATTACACAATTTTCAAAAACTGAGTCAGTTTTAGCTATGCACTTCTCCTAGGCAAAGAGAGGATGCAATACATTCCCTCTCACTCTGCCTACATCCATGATAAGTGCCTTTCAATTAAAATATTTATCTGTGTGGCAGTTCTCTTCGTTACACACACTATTCTGTACTTAAAAATGGAAATGCCAATTAAAGGAGGCTAGTATTTCAAATATGCTATCCATGGACTGAATAAAAAAAACATTTCCAATTTTAACCATTTGCAAAGCAATTAACTTTCCTCTTTTTCGGTAGTAGTAATTGCTCAACTACTCACACCAGTGTTTTCAATATTTAAATACAAATGTTGTAACTTGCAGATCTACATCAGTCATTTTCTTTGCCCTAACCAATTCAGTCTTCTTCCTCTTTGTAGAGTCAGTCATGCTATTGTGTCAGTGTCAGAAAAGGATACTGGTATGTGCATCTTTGCACTTAAAATGCACGGTCTGTGTAGAATTGTGTAACTTCATTTAACACTTGTGCACACATTCCACATAGCGGTATTCCTTCAGATCACTAGTTTCTCTGTAAATGTTAATTTAGCCTACAGGTTTTAATTGTATGTTTAAATACAAAACAACTTAAATACAGGTCAAGTAATGTTACAGTATAAGTGTTGCAATATCTAGATGCTTAGCTTAGAAAATTCTACAGAACTTTTAAACACAAGACTTCAAACTTACACACAATAAAAAAGTTAAACCATACGCCAACAAGAACAAGTTTTGTTGAGATGAAGACATGCGAAGAGACAACACTGTAAAACAGAGGAGGAACTGGAAGAGTACAACAGCACAAAATGGTTGTGATATTCTATTGGATTCAAGATGATTGAATTCACCAAGCTGAGGATAATGTTCTGCCATGAGTAAGTCACAGGTCTATCTCCTCTGAAATTCTGCATGCATGATGAATGAAGTCATTTAGTACACTGGGACATTAAAGTATTCATGACGTGGCTACAAAAGAAATGTATACATTTTTACACATAGTACAAAGGTGGACAGATATGCAAGAAAAAACAGAAAGAATACCTCACTGTTTTACCTCTAACATGGAAAGGACATTTGATACAGAAATATAATATTCTACTTTTGACTACTCTAAACTTTTGAGGGAAAAACCTATGATGTTACTCCCCCCATAAACTTGCATGCTGGGAACACCAACATAAAGGAGAACTTCACATTGTTACTATTGTATTATGTAAGCTCAGAGCTTCTTAGCCAAGAACTGCTTGAGAGCCTGAGAAACTGTTCCAGAAATGTATCACTACATATTTGGTCAGTTTTAGGCTCTTTAGTAGACATCCACTACTGGTTACCGTTTGACATCACCTACCATATTCATTGCGATAAATGTATATTGATACGAGGCTGCAAGAATGTCATTAGGAGCAGCACTGTATCAGGCAGTGCACCAATGGAATTATTTAAGACAGTATCCTTCTAAAAAGGAGTGCCTGTTGAATGACAGGCGGTATCTGAGACACCTTTCACAGTATGGAATGTTTTCTGTGCTTTTGAATTATGCCACTAAAGTTAGTCCTCTCTCATATTACTAGCATGAAACAATTTGTAGAAAGATGAGTCAGAAAGCAAACAATATTCAAAGTTTTTCTATACATATCAGTGCCCTAAAAACAGATAAGAAAGTTTTTTAATAGAGTAAAAGCAATTTAGGAGTATCAACCCCTGATAAACCAATTAAGCATTTTCTGGGAGGGAGAGGAAGAAGAAACTCTCTGAATGTCAGTTACCATTTTACATTAATTACCAAATAAAATCTTAAATCTATTTCAGTCCCCCACCCCCCCAAAAAATTGTAGAAGAAAGTCTTAGAACTGAGGAAGTACCTAACAGCCATCTCTGTCCTATGCACTTTTTTAAAGGAATATTGCCCCCTCGGTTTGTCGACAAAAATCCTCAAACTTGAATTTTTAATTTTTAATCTCCAATTACAAAACTCCCTAGAAGTTCTACAGGATTAATGCTGCTTTTCAGTAGCAGTAATCTGAACATTACTTCACACTATTTTAAATTATTATGAACAAGCCAACTACAAATCTAATGGTTCTCAAGCATCAGCACCTATAGCTCAGTGAGAGCTGCAAATTGTATGAAATCTGTTGTGATTTTTGGTAGAACTTAGAAGATTTGTGTATGACAGTGAAACACAAATACGAACGGTAACTCTTAAAAGCTCTCTCGCTACTTTAATCAAGTTTAATCTACACTAAACATCAAAATGGAGGAGATTTGAGGCATATTCTCAACTGTTGAAGGAAATCGTGGGCTGACAGTATACATTAATAGCCCCATGTAGTAGGTGTTTTGACAAAACAGGAAAGAGCAACTCTACAACTACTGAGGCCTCCACAGGCAAAGCATTCTTAGAAAGATAATTACAGAAAACTTCTGCTTTACTCATGCTACCTGCAAAATACAGATTAATGAACACAACTGAAAAAAGGCACATCGACTCAAATCAATCATGTACCAAAATTTTCACAAAGATGCTTATTTCCTGAAATTATAAACCCCTGAAAATATCAACTAAACAGGAAAAATTGTCATTTTAGATTGTAAAAATCATGTAACTTCTGTTACGGGATTAGGACCTCACCTTAACATAAACTTATTATCTATTGATGATGCAAGATAGACGGTCAAATAGCTATACGAAGAAAGTGGTTGTTTCATTCCTGGCAGCTTTTGAACCTATGGAACACAGGTGTGTGAACACCACACACAACTAGACCAGCAATAAACTAACATTCTGGTGGTGAAACTAAGATTAAACAGAAGAGAAGAGCAAATTTGAGTATGAAGTGGTAACAAAGCAATATTGAAAGACAGAAAACTTTGCAGTTTCAGTCAGACTTCTACAGCCCACTGAGGATATCCCAGAACATCACACACAGAGGGATAAGCACTATGGGCAGTCTGACTAACAATAGAAAGGGAGAGAAAGTTTTGGAAAGTGTTATTTCCTTTCAGTGAACTACATTTTCTCATATGCTCCAACTATAAATTGCCATGAGTAGAATCAACTTCTAGAAGTTGATCTTCTAGAATCAGTATCTATGTTACTTTCTTTTGCTGTGACTCTGCAGACACCACGCAACATCTAAGCCTGTAAGCACTTCTTAAGACAGTGGCTAAGCCATCTGGATCTAATGAAGTTAGGAATGAGTGGAGCTAGCAACTAAAAGGGGTAATGGTGCCCCTGCAATGCAAATACAATGGCAGACTGTGTCATGAAATACTACTTCTGAAAAACCATCACTGATTTTAAAAATTTGGATTTGGATATAGATCATTTGTCTGAGTTTAATACATAGGGTTTAGAACCTGGTTTTACCAAAAACAGTAATAGCCCTACAATATCAGTAAGGACAGAAGTTGCACATCCCAGTTCCACAATATTTGAAAGATACTAGAGCTCATCTTTTTCAGACTGACATCTGTGTTTGCAACTCACTTCAAAAAGCTAATAATACTCTGAAACTTTCAGCCTAAGTCATTAAAAAAATAGTGAAGAGCAGATTTCAATCAATAGAAGTAATTAGCTAGCCCAACCTAACTGACATTCTCCTTGAGTATACAGTTCTCCCAGCTTTGTCATGATTCAACCTAATCAAAAATTATAGTCAAACTAAAGTTAGAAAGGACTTAGTTTTATGCAGTCCCACACACAAGATCAAATATACCTATAGCATTCCTGAGAGACAGTGAATCTGTTAAAGGCATCCAGTCATGGACACTTTAATGCATCCAAGAAATTCACTTAAATGCTTCATTATCCTTACTGTTGGAAAATTTTCTTAGTATCTGCTTTGAATTTTCTTGATGTAATTTAAGCTATTTCATGTCTGCAGCAGACAAGAAAATAGTTCATTTCCTGCATTCAAAAAACAGACAAGAAATAATGTATGGCTACACCAAACAGACTGAAGTTCAGTGTTTCATACTGCTTATGTTCTACTGTCTGAACACTTCACACAGAAGCAAAATAGACTCTTAAATGTTTGGATAGTCTCTTTTTTTCCAGGGAAAATTTGCTCAGGTATTTGTTCCAGCTTCTTTTCCATCAAAATCAGCACAAACCCTACAAACACAAACCATGTTAAACTGCCAGCAAAAATATAATGGCTATTTTTTGATAAACCTTTGGCTTTTTTTCTCCCATCATCTAAACAAATTTCAAACTAGAACAGAAAAAGAGCATGACTACAGAGTGCACAATAGCATAGGAACAGTCTTACAGAAACAGCTAATGGGGAAAGGAAAAGGGAAGGATAAGAGTTTCTGTTTTAAAACATGAAGTTTTCACAGTAGGAAAAGATTAACACTTAACAAGTACTACTTTAGCAATGCTTCAGAAGCAATTACATTTATACTCTACTTCTGAATCTTTGTTAGAGAATACTTTTAATGAGAGGCTGCTTTAGGAAATTGCTATAGTTCACTTGTGGTTTCAAGAATTTCAGAATAGAGTATCTGCTCCCCAGTTTTTGGTTAAGCATTCAGAAAATCCAATTACATGGTTATTGGGAAAATTCTACTTTACTTATCAATGGAGAGCAACATGTTTCTCAGAGAACCTAGAAATATCCAAGAGCTCTTGAATGTGTTCAAATGCAACTATTAACTATGATTCTGTTCAAAACCTGAGAACATAATACTACACTGATCCTAACTCCAGGAGAGATTGTCTGCAACTTCCTATCCACAGATAACAAAACATCTTCAAGATTGGTGCAAATTAGCCAACACAATACTCAACTAGAATCTGAAACAGCAACAGTCATCACTCAGTTGATATTCTGCAAGGTATTCTAGTATATGCACACACAGAGGCTTTAACACATCACCTCAACAGACTAAAGGAAATGAATGACATACTCTCCCTCTTGAGAGGGAAAGAGGTAGAGGGCCAGCACTGATTGTAAAAATATCAGTGGAAACTTTACATACTCTTGACTAGGTAAGCAAGTGTTCCCAGCTTCTTCCTTGCTATTCTCATCTGCTGGCTATCAGAGGTGATAATCACTCAGTTAGTTGCTATGCAAAGAGCTCTGAAAAAGAATTAACACAATCTAATCCTTAAGGGTAAGGACAGCTATAAGCATCCACTGGAGGGTCCACTTTCCCACCACAGGAACACAAGATACTTTAAATCAATACTAGTGAATACTTTGTATTGTGAAGATATAGCCAAAATTATTACAAATCACCGAGTTCTTTTCTATCAGGTAATTCCACAGTGTATGTTTGGCAGGTTACCAAACTATGCACATAAGGATTCATTAAAGTTTTTTTTTCCAATTTTTCCAGTACTGCAGTGCAGCTAGAGGTTTGCATTACTTATTCCCTTTTGCTTAAGGAACTATTTCTTTAACTGCAGGGTTGTATTTTTGAAGGAAAGACCAAAATATACTGCTGTAACAGCCATGTCATGTCCAGTATCACTCAGCTTGCATGCTGGTAACAATTAAGCACTCCTATTCCTTCCCTGTCCTGCAGCACAGTGTCTTCCTAGAGTTTTTGGACAAATGTTTGCAGCGTTAAATTGTGAATGAGGAAAATAAAAGCTGCTGACTATATGCTTTTAGAAAGAGGCAATTTAAATTGGATCATTTTAATTGGATCTGCAACCTAGTTCTAGCATGGCCAAGCAAGTAGTTTCTCTATCACAAATGGGAGGAGGGGGGAATGCACAGGTAGAAACTCCCTAAGCCAGTGGTGCTGCTGAGGCTCTGTGCCACACAACTATGACTCAGGCCAACAGCAGAGGTGCAGCACACAGGAATTTACCTAAGCTACTGACTTGGAGATGCACAGCAGATATGAGTCCAGACAAACTACTTTGAGGGATAGGGGCTTTAAAAAAAAAAAAAAAAAAAAAAAAAAAAAAAAAAAAAAAAGCTATACTGGCAACAGTTAAAAATAAATGTAACTACTCAAGTTACACTATCAGCTTTAGCTAATCAAAGTGCAGGCTACTGCCAAAATGAGCAGCCTTATTCTTTTCAACCCTCTCCACCTCACCCTTTTTGCTGGCACTTCCCCACACTCCCCTGCATGTCCTTGGTTTTCAGTCAATAAACCAGGAGCCACATGCCCCCAGGACACATGGATCAACACTGAACCAGCCTTCTTAACAGCAGTCACACTCAGCCTTGATTCAGGTGATGAGGGAACTGCACCCTGACTCAAAACCATGATTTTAACACTTGCAAATTCTGCTCCAATAGGAAAGCAGAAGTAGGAGTTGGGTGCACAATAAACAGATTCCACTCTGCCTAGTTATGCCTAGTAATACTCCGAAACTTTCAGCCTAAGTCATTAGAGACTTCTAAATTAAAAAAATAAACACTGTTTAATTTTTTCAACATTACACAAGCTTTCCCTTTAAAATTAACCAAATTCCTTATGCAATAGACTATTTCTGAATATCTGACTTATTACACTTGCAGCAACAGAACTATCTAAGTAAGAAGGTACTGGGAGAACTCAACACAAGTTTAAGTAAATTTCTGTGAAACATCCCTCAAAAATCAAAGTTCTATTCATCTAGTGCTTGTTTATACTTGCTAAAGTAACACAGATTAAGTAATTTGAAGCAGTACATAGCCTATTGGTTAAATATCAGGATAATCCAAGCTCAGCAGCTTTAGGAGTTAAACTCCTCCCCTTGTCCACAGACTTGCTCTCTTCACCTCAGCTGATCTTTCTTCAGGGCAGATCTCCATTCCTCCATCTAAGCAGCAGCTCTCTCCAGCAAGCAAACCATCACTATTTCTTTTTATGTGCAACCATCTGTTTGCCCCTCTCCACTCTCTCTAGTGGATGTCATTCCCATTTCTCCCAAATTCTGCAGAGTCATGAGAAACATGAAATTAAGTTCCCTACACAGTGTCTATTCCTTCACTTCTTCTAGGGAAAAGTAGGAAGCATTCCCTGGGCCATGTGACAATGCCACTGTGGTGTAAATTAACGGGAACTAGGCACATTTTTTCAGCTAAAACTGTGCCCATACGTAGACATAACCACGAACATAGTACAAACAAATTTGAATCACCCGGAATTCTCTAGGGTCGAGCTTGCATGTTCCAGAATTGGTCTGTGTAGAAGTCTTACAGAATAAGAATGTTAAACTGAGCAAATGCTTTGTTTAGCAAAGGTCCCAAACAAAATGAATCCTTTATAAAGTTCTAATCATGAGCATCAAACTTTCATAGTCACAGTATTAATACTAGTCTCACTATGAGAATTCACATTCTTCATAGATGAACTTCCTATCATGAAGAAGGGAAAAAGCAAGGAATGAGAGGAAAAGTTGTGGAGAGAGGGGAAAAAAAAAATAAATCAAGCCTGGGCATTTAGGTTTTCTTTTAGTTGTTTTAGAATATGTCCAGATTCATATACGAAATTCTATTTTGAATGACTGAATTTTCTTGATTGTTCCAATCTGACAGTTCTGATGTAAAAGCAAGTTATTAGTTCTCTTCACTTACAACAAATCAGTGGTTGTATCTTACACAAACTAGCTTTTAATTTTTTTTTTTTTTAAAAAAAGAAAGAAGGAGAGAGAAGCAAACAGTGAATTTGATTTTGAATATGTTACAAATATTTTTGTTTCTCATAAAGATTTTCTTTGGTTTGAAAACTAAATCCTGATATTTATAAAGCTAAAGCTGCATATGAAATTAGATCCTCTACTGCAGTTCTATATTATAATAAGTCAATTTTAGGGAACTACTTGTACATCACTGTATCAAATAAGCAGCGTACTGATTATGTTTTCCTGAGTAAATCATTTTCATATGTGTTTTAAGCTTGCCTTATTTTAAAAGAATCTTACCTTTTTTAGTAGGACTGCCACAACGTAATCCACTTATGATCTGGACAAAAATATGTTGCAATGCACTATATACGCAATAAAGCTTGGTTCTGTCATGCAGCATCCGGCATTAGAAATACAGTCAATTTCAGCAGCACCCACTCTTTGTAGTGCCCATTTTCTTTGCATAGCAGATGTTACAGCTCATTTTCCAGTAAATATACATTTACATGGGTTGATGGTAAGTAAACAAAGCCAAACATCTGTTTAGTAATTAGTTTTGGTATCCATTTCTCTAACTTGCATTATCCCACTTAATTATCAACACCAAAAGAAAGCTAGTAGAAGTCACATAGTTCAAGTTGATGCGGTTAGTACAAAAAGGTAAAATAAAAGGGAAACTCAAAGCACTCTTCAAAGACCATCATGCAAGTGTTGCAGAAGGTTAAGCCCATCACCCATTTTTGTTTACTCTTGCAAGGACTTAATTACGCGTGCAACAGTTTTCACATAGCACCATTTAATCCATGCCACCAAAATGGTAAACTTGGTAGTTACCAATCATTTAGATGGGGGTCAAAAGGGCTAATGCCTTAGATTGCTCTTAATCATAAGATATCCTCAGACAAACCTCCCCAGTCTTCATTCTGGCTCTACAAACACAAAATCAAGCAGCAGTGAAAATGTAATACCAACTAAAAACTCTTTATAACTTACTTCCATTTAAAATAAAAGTTAGAAAACATTTTAAACTATATACAAAAGTAAAGTCAGTCATTCTACTCAAATGTACTTCAAGTATTGTTACTCTAAGTTAAAATAATTTTATTGGTTCCACTAGAAGTCTATTGTTAAGAAAGCAAACAAATGCAACAGTAAAGAACAACTGTTCAAGCTAGATGCAATAAAAATCTTCATTATTTTCTAATGAGAAAAAGCATATTAATACATTAAAAGCATAAGTTAGAGCTATTTGGAAACCTTTATCTGTTCTTGAAGGAAGATTAATTCAAAGTTTTGTTTTGTTTTTTTAAGAATGTAGTATCAGTTGTTCATTATTGTCACTATAAGAGACTGATAGCATAACAGAACAAGATGCCACAAAATTTACATATACTTAATCCAGTGATAAGCTTCACACAGTATTATTAACATTAATCTTAGGGTAAGATTTATTTCATAATGGGAAATAACAGTTGCATTCAACTGATTTATCTATCATATCTAATGTAGCTTAAACAATTTAACTCAAGAGCTATATGATCATATTTACTCCTCTAATAATTATCATACTTTTTTGCTGAGCTATATTCAGGCAGTAACAGTGCAAAAAGTTTTAACATTTTCATTTTAATTCGCTTATTAGTCAATTGTATTTAGATTTCTAAAAATAATTTTGGACAACAGCCCTTCTCAAACCTTTTTTTCGCCTTTTTAAATAAAATTTTCAGCACAAAACTTAAAATACATATACTTTTAATGCATCTTAATATCCAGCACCCAAACTATTACTTTTCCTAGCTAGCTTAGCAACAAAAAACATAGTTGTCCTTTTAAAATAAAATAAAACACAAGCCCCAAAACACACACCAGCAACGTGCCTGACATTTGTACAACACACAGATAAGACAACAAAGAAATCAATCTAAAAATAGAATACAACATAATGGGAGGCCTCTAGGGGTGTTAATATTCTTTTCACCTACTATTCCATGGAGCTCAAAAGCTATCGGCACAGGTAGTTTGAGTTTTGAGAAAGATCAGTAGCCGTGCAAGATGACAGATCATCTCATACAGTTCTGAGTGATACCAGAGTAAAACAGAATTTTGTCCTCACCATCTCAGGGTTCAAACATCTAACACCGCTCTTTTCAGCATTCTGTCAAATTCAAGGGATATATTCTATTAAGATGGAGATTAACATGCTCAAAAAGAGCACCTAATTTGGAAGATAAGATACATCTTCACTGTATTCGTTGTGATAAGACACATCTTCAATTGTTCAATGAATTTGCCATGTTTGCTGACCAAAAGCTGAGGACTCAGCTCCTGAAAATGAGAATGGTATGTGCAGCAGTACTAAAATTTTCATCACATCACCCTGATGCAGTGCTTCTACTGACAGCTCTAGAAAAATAACTCAAAAAAATCTATCAGAAGTTCAGTGCACAGATAATAGACCCTTAATAGATCTACAAGGATTGTTTATACCACTGAATAATCGATTTCATAGGTAGTTATGTGAAGTGCATATTGTTCATTAGTATTCGAATTCACATCAGAGGGTACATGAGCAGCAAGCTTGTACTATTCTGTCTTTCTTACAATTGAAACTTCCAAATGTTTCAGCTTTCAGAACTGAATGAATGCATGTTTAATACTTGCGAGGAGGATTCCTTCCTCACATCTTTTTGGCTCTTACAAAAGTCTAATCAAGTTCTTATTTTCTTAATTTATAAGTTTACTTGCATCCTACATACATTTAGATTAAACAAAACAGTCAAGAGGAGAAATGAATATTATGGAGATAGATTTACTAAAATGAGATTTCAAGGGTCTGCACAAAAGCATTTCAGGTGAAGAGCAGACTGCTCTCTCATTTTCAATTCCTAAAGTGAAGGACAGATTATGATCTGACAATATATTTCCAGAAAGACAACTGGATTTCTAAAGCAGTTAGAAATCAGTCTCTAAAGCTATAACACTGAAGTCTTAAGTGTCACGACACATCCAGAAAAAGCAATGAGCTTCAAAAGGTCATTAAGACACTGAACTGCACTTGTAGAAAAAGTCAGTGACTCCAATATGCATCACTAAATACTTCAGTGATCAAAAACAAAGCAGTTTGAGAATGGGGAGGAGTGAAGTACTTCATGACAACTTCCTGGATACTCAGTGCCACTTTTTTGAAGATGACATTTAAAACTGGAAAGGTTAACCTTCCTCCGTCTCTCTTCTTTTTAGGAGAAAAAGAAAGATGCAGCTTCAGCTACTCATTTGCTTGCCCAACTCCTATTCTTCTAAATAAATAAGAACATGACTTGGTAAGTATTTGCAGGAAAGCCTACTCCACAGTACAAAGAGGACAGTTGAAAAATATCTATTAAAAAAATGAAGACACCTTTGATATTAACAATTACAGGTCTGACACTTCAAATTACAACTAGTTGTCTTTAGAGGTTTGTCCCAAAGAGAAGTGATATTCCTAAAGCATTCCTCATTATGCATATTTTTAATTGCTCATTCTATCTATAGTTCAGCTGAATTTTTATTAGTTATTTAGAGAATTATTTCCCTAAAAATCAAGGTACTCAGATCTTCATCTTGCAAAGGTGACAGCTTCAAGAACTCATTGACAGTTTTTATCAGTGAGTTTATAAACTTAATAGTTTTTAGGACAGCTAATGACAAGCAAGATAGTAATAAACATTTAATCTATATATGAAGTTAAAAATACTTCATATATATAAGTTATAGATTCTAAAGATTTTAAGTTACTCTTTTCTTGAATAGAACACTAAGAAGTGAAATAATTAACATAAGACATGCACAAAGAATAGATTATAATATGGCAAGATTTGGAACTCATACGAGTTGGGAAATATCACATTTACGCAGTTCTACAGAATCAAAAACTTCTTAATTTTAGTATCTTCTTGCTCTGTATCCTGTGAACATTGTATTTAAATAAGTCCAGTTTTCAGGACAAGAACAATCCATAGTATAACTGAACAACAAGTAACCTAATTTACCTAAGGCAAGGTACAAATAAATTCTTCCAAAGTGAAGGCTATTATACATGCAATCTTATCTGGCACCACTGTAGTCAAGCATGGCATGGAACACTTTTTTCTATCATAATGCATACAAGGTTTTCATCATTCAAAAAATTAACAACTGCCTGTCCAACTGATGTGTTAAAATGAAGCAACTAACCTGTTTGTTTGGTATCAATATGCTTTATCTTGGTTTTGGGCGTTACATCTTGTGACAAACTATGCTAGTCTTTAAGTAAGGCAACATATTATTCCACAGACTAGAAGACAAATCTACCTCTCAGTTCCAAAGTATCTCACGAACAGTCATTTCCACACACAGATGCATCTCCTCATCTACTATATTAAAAGCATGTTAAACAGCATAAGTAAGAAAACATGTAATACCTCAAAGGGAAAGTATTATATTGAATGCACATTCCCAATTGGACTTAATTATTTTGTTTATTTACCGGCTTGTCTATGACACTTGTCATAATATTAGAATGTCTCACGAACACGTACATTTTGTAGCAGCTATTACATAAAACCAAAAACAGTCTTTCTTCAGGTGATAGGTTCTTAATCAGTGTCTCAACTCAATACCAAAAGCCCACTTTCTCTTTTTTGACTAAAGTACCAAAGTCAAAACTGTTAATATAACTAAGCAAGGTTTACTTTCATATTTAAACCAAAAAAAGCAGGTAACATTACTATCTCTTCTCTGTCACTTACCCAACATCTTTCTGGGACTGCAGTCTGAACTGTTTACAAAGGATTCCAGCTACCAAAATACTACCACAGTTTACTGCATTTCCCAATAGTCATGACAGATTCCTAGCCAACATAGATCTTAACTATTTCCTAATCCTTAAATAATTAACTAACTGCATATTCCCTCCACCTCCATGCATATAGCTCTCTACAGATAAAACGTAATTAGAGATCATTACCTGTTCATAAAATCAAGAATATACATACATTAAGAACTGAAGTCTAAAGCTACTCTACTACTTGAAATACTGACTGCATTAGAAGTTATATCTGAAAAACACATCCCAGTCAAGGCACTCAGATCTTCATTTTTGTAAAGGTTTCATTATTCATTCTTCTTTCACATTGAAAGGAATACAGGTATAGCCAAGGTACAGAATGTCATTGCCAACTTAGGAAGGCAGTCTATTTCAGGAGTCTATATTTAAGAGTTAACATTAAGCAAAAGACTGAATTGCATTAATTATGGTAAGTTTCTCAGGAGACTAATAAGAAACAGCTGCTTACAAAGGCTGTTTCCTAAACCAGACAAAAAAAAAACAAAAAAAACCAAAAAAAAACTATATGCTCCTACCAATTGTAGGTTTAAATACCAGAATTTTCTTTCATAATTGCCAATGCTAAAATTTATTTTGTCCTAACCCAATGACAGTCTAATGCCATTTTCCCATGATTAAGAATACCTACAATTTTCAGTTAGCACATTCCATCTTCTAAAGCAAAATTTCCATGACGTATATAGGTAATTCTCTAAATCTACATTTCTTGTCCAAGAAAATGCTAATTCTAACATTGAAAACTTAAATCTACATAGCATTCCTGGACAATTAACCTACATCAGCTGGCACTAAGGATTTCAGCACCTTTCTGGACATAAGCAGGGGTGGAGGCTTTGGGGCCTGAAATAGCTAAGGAAATAAAATTGATGGATGGTGTATCTATTTTTGCTCATGCAGAAGGTATTAACTGAAGCCAAACTGCAAGAGCATAAGAAAACACACTGATAAAGCTTTTACAATTCTGATCATTACTAAAATATTGATGTTCTGCAATCAACTACTAGAAGAATACATACATGTTGTCTAAAAGAATAATGGTGGACAAAAGGGGGGGTCATTTCTGAAATACTTTTATAAAATGTAAGTAACAGAAGTATAATTTAAGAATAAGTTTTTTATGTAAGTAATAAGTTTTCACTAGAAGTCAATGTTTAGGAACCTGTTCCTATTTTAAATCAAGAGATAGCAATTCTGTTTAGTTTAGCTTTCAGAAATTATACATAATTGCCAGTTATACATATGAGAATTGTTAACAGCTATACTTAGTTTTATTGTTTTAGCATTGGGAAGGACCTTGAGCTCCCACAAGCAGCATACTAGATTATGTATAGTCACTCTTGGACCATCAAAGAAGAACACAGCAAATATTAAACTTCTAAGCAAACAAAAAAATTCCTCTCTTTTCCATGAAATATATTGCATTGCTAGAGTTTCATGCATTAAAAAAAAATCATGAAGTTGGGCACATGATTATGTTTCAGCTACTGCATGTATGTATGTTATGCAACAACATACTGCATTTCTACAGTAAAACAGGTCAGTAAAATAGGTATAAAATTATGAAACAAGACACTGAACAGCACACTTGATTTAAACAGAATTATTTCCAGTAACAGACTTACAATGAAGCATGGAAGCAGCACTGGAATAACTAGTTTTACTACCATTCATACAATATTGCCAGTATTGATTACTGGATAACAGTAAATTATCAAATGGTATTAAATGAGGAGCAGGGAATGAACATGTGATCTGAGCTATTGAAGAGCTAGGAAGAAGCCAAAGGGTGAAAAAGACTCAAAACACCACTATGTTTCAGTCACATAGACCCTAGCTGTTAGTATTAGTAAGTTCCTGGTGCTGTGTAGTCCACTTAATGATACACTGAAGTAGGTGCTCAGAAACAGAAGCACATCCTGGAAAACTGCTACATAGGATACAAGTAGGTAAGGACCAGTTCACTATTCAGTAACTTATGCTTCTGCGTATTTTCTTTTAAAACGCACCCAGATAGCCACTTAATGTAATTGCAATGATTTTTGTGTAGACTGTACAGCTTTTAACCTTTAAAAGGGGCTTTGTACGTTAATGTATCTATCATTGACCAGTTAATAATGTAGTGTATTCAAGACTAAAAAATTTTAAACGAGGCAAGGCAAGGGCCAAAAAGTCCTTTCCTTGAGCATAACTAGAACATGACATGGCCAAAACAAAACACAATAGAAATGTTTTGCATTTGGAATCAAAACACATTTTATTCCAGTAGATTTCTCTAAGGCATTCTGGAAAGCAGAAATTAACCAAAAGCATTAAAAAAGTCTCTGGCTGTGACAAACTTGTTTAACAACCTTCTTCACCAGACTCAAAACGCACATAAAAAAAAAATCTGCAGAAGGAGTACAACTTGATTAAAAAAACTCATTTTATATTCAAATTAAGCTTCTAAATAAATTAACAAGCAGACGTGTGGAGTAGTTTTATGTTTGACCAGCAGTCATTATCATTCTATTAAGAATGAAAAAATCAATTAGTTTATTAAAAAAAAATCAAACTTAAGATTATAGCAGAGCCACAACACTGTTACATATCAATTTAATCAGAAAAAAGAGTTAATAAACCCTGATAAAACATACATAAAAATCTCATAGAGATGGGAAAAGTAAGGCTATATAATCTCAGAAGTGAAATACATCAGAGTAAGGCTGTCAGGGCCATGGGAAAAGTCTGCTATTGAAAGACTCCTACTTCCTTTTATACACACATTTTTAACTTCAAAATGTAACTAAGAGTAAAAAGATGATCATCATTATTTGGGCTGAAATATCAGTATTATCTCCTAGTGACAGGAGTGCATTTTGCTTTAGAATAACCTTAAGAAAATGGTGAAACTAAAATTCAAAAATAACACAAAATAATGTAATTCTATATAAACAAACACATAAAATCAACTGTGCATTTGCAGAAGACAGACTAGAATAGGTAACTAATTTGTTGCAGCTGTTTTCACATAAAGAACAGTAAAATATTTTAAGAGAAAGTAAACAGACTCTTTTTTTGTTTGTTTGGAAACTATAACAGGACTCCCAGTTAAGATAATCTTTTCTAAGAATAAAGAAGGGACAAAGAGAAATTGCTTCAGAACACAAGTGGTAAATAAGTGTGTATATTTGCCTCCTAGAACAACAGGATATCAAATCTGTGTGATGACTGATCCTATTCATGACACTAGCTAGCTGATGACAAACAAGTGTTAACACATTGTGGATTTTCCTGTACACCAAAAAGGATTACAAAACACAGCCAGAAGGGTTAAAGACATTAGGTGTTTCCCCATCCTATCAATAACACCATATTCAACAAAAAGTAGTACCACCTGGAACACAGAATGCTCATATGAGAATTAAGCAAATAGCTCACAGGACAAAACAACAAACTGAATGTTCATGAGGGAAAAAAAATGATCAGCTTATATTTATACAGAATCTTATCAGTGAACCTCAATATATTTTAAAACTATCAAGGTTCAACATCCCTGTTATACGGTATGTTTCACAGATTCCTACACAGAACTGATTATTCCCTCAGTATCATAACAAGAGTTTTATGACTTTCATTTATTCATTCAAGAGACTTAATGTTAACTTTAAGACTACAGACAGTAAGTACAGATAAAAACACTATGGAGGAACAAGAGGGAAACATTAAATTTTCTTGTAACACTGAACCCCTCCCCATCAAGTGTTTTCCAAAGGGGGGGGGGGGGGGGAATGATACAATCTGTATTTCTTTCTCCAGAGCTAGTAATGAACAACAAAAGCATTCAAAGACTGAATGTTTTTATACCTCATTATTACTGCCTTGCCAGCATAAAGATAGAAACATGCCCAAGTAAGCTACCTATAGCAGAAGGTCTTTAGAATAAGAACTATACCTGAATGAGTCTCAAAGAAGAGAGCCTAGCTTCTGGATTTCAGGAATGAAACAGTAAAGAAGTTAACATGCATCAAGGATGAGAAAAAACTAATAGTGATAAATAAAAAAAAGAGAAAATAGACATGAACAATATTAATTTAAATCAGAATGAGCTATAACTACTTAGGTATAAGGCATTAAACAGCCATTTGCAAAACAAAGATCATAGTTCACACACACACACACAAACACGATACACCAGATGAAAAGAACAGATAATGTAGCAGAATTGCACAACTAGAACTAACTACAAACCACATGCTAAGCATGCTAAAAATCACCTTCTACAGGCTTAGGCAACCAGGAGCTTTCTCTAATCACAGCATAGCATGCTGATGCATTGACCAGAGAAGTTTAAATTGCTTACCTCCTGTAAAAGATCTGCCTGCTCAATAGCTTTAAGAACATTTTTCTTGGAAGTCTCTTGAACTTCCCCTCCCAAAAGGAATTCATCCAGAATGAAATAGGCTTTTTCAAAATTGAAGATGATATCAAGTTCACATACCTAAAAAGAACATCCAGCGTTACTGCAAACAAGGTTGATACCAGCTACTGACCAGTCCTCTTACAAAACTTAACTTGCTCTCAGCTTCACTGAATGAAGGTGTTTGTTAGCCTTACACAACACCTTTTTAAGACATGAAGCAACACAAATCATTCAAGACTGAACTAAATGAAAAGTATTTTTCTGCTCCGATTAAAAACAATTATAGTAACCTCTTTCTTTGAAAAGTGTTTTCATACCTAAAAAAAAGGTTTAATTCATAACTTTCAGTCTTATGTGGCTGTTTATAAGGCATGAGAACACCCCTGTTAAAGTTCTCTTCTTGCTTGCTTGCTTTATCCAAAGTGATTTTCTCTAACTCCATACAGCCTTACAAAAATTTTACATCATATTCTCAATTTTTTGTTCACTCTGTGCATGTCTTAGTCAAAGACTGCAGAAGGATAAGCAGGAGTTCTTCTAAAAGCACTAATACATACTACTACAATTCCATTTGAATTCAATATCTGGGATAGCAGATGCCCATCTTCTTTTTCTATATCCCTGCTATTAGTTCACAAGCAACTGCCTGAGTTGGAAGCAGATGTAAGAAGTGCTGTTGGGGGTAGCACATACACAAAAGAGCAGTGCCAAGGTGAGAGAAAGCAGAGAGACTGGACAGAAGGCTAAGAAATCATAAGATTTTATCCAAACTCAAGTGAGAACACTGAGTACTAAGAAACGAAACAAATATGGGCAATTAACATCACATTAACAACAATCATCTTCCCATAAATTCATCATTTAGTTTTCTAATTTAAGTTACGTAGTCAATTATCAGTTTTGTTTGACCAAACAACATGAAATTTATTAGATACATCTTTTCAAAAGCTAGTTGATCATTACTTGTTTTATGGCACAGCACTTAAAAGTGACACAACACAGTATACACAATCAATCTGTAAAAAATTAACTAAAAAAGCAGCACTAACTCACACTGCCAAAATACTTGTCAAGAAGTTCCACGTAGCGGTGAATTATTTCCAGAGTTATTAGTTCATTGTCCTGATCTTCAATAGCACAGCAGAAATAAAGGCTTGCGTATCTGTAATAACAAAATAATCTTTACATTAGCATAAGAACATCGGCAAAATGAATGTATTTGAGAAGCATTCAGTTCTCAGTAGTCCTTCATACTGAAGTCTACCATCACACTGTTTGTTATTTTGTATAAAGAGCTTCAGAAGTACCACACCAGGAGAACAGCTAAGATACCAGGAGACATACACAAGCACAGAAGGCACATTTACTTCCTTGAGTTAATCAAGACTTCAGTATTTATCATCTTTTAACTGATGGGATTAAATTAGCCTCCAAAGTCGTTGGAAAAGAAAATATATTTTTAATTTTTTAGCCTCCTAAGTTTTGAGGCAAGATGCTTTTTTCTGTTATCTCTAACATCCAAGCACTGGTCTTCTAACCAACAGGTTACACTCTTAAGTTTGTAACACATAAGATACACATACGGATATTTAAACAGCCACTGAAAATGTGCTAACTAGGATAGGTAAAATGAACTACCAATTTAAGATATACCAAGTTTTGTAATCTCTAGAGTTCAGAAGTTGGTCTTTAGAGAGTAAAAAAAAAAAAAAAAAAAAAAAAAAAAAAAAAAAAAAAAAGCAAAACACTAATGTTATATACCTCAACTGCTATTAAGTCAACATCTCAATCTCAGCCTGATACCAGATCAGTTGGTAAAGGAAAGGCCATCTGCAAATCACGAGCAATCCACTTCCATCCAGAAGACACTAAATTCTTCACTACAGATATGATCTTGAATTCTACTTTTAACAAAAGACTCCTGCATCCCTTCTACTGTACCCCTCCATACACTTGTGCTTTGTTTTGTTTTTAATAATGCAAAAAGGAAACAGGAAAACTGAAAAATCCATTCAGTCTTCTATAAAAAAGTGCCAAAATGATATACCATACAGATACACAGGGTAGAAATGAGACTTCAAACAACACTTGCTGGAACTGCTAACTTACGTGAACCAAGAACAGCTTCTATTTTGCTTGTTTAGAGAGTAACAGGCAACAATAAGCATTCCTTGAGTAGCTAACCCTATTGAAACAGAAGTCATTCAGATGTGAATGCCAAGTTTATAAGATGCATGTTCCTTTCCCACACACAGAAATGCACATCTTTTAAAGGCTGCAAAGGAATTTTATCAGCTGGGAAATAGTAAGTACTAGAAGAAATTCTTAGAGTTTTTGGTTAGAAGTCATACAAGAAATTTTTGCTTTGTAATATGGAAAAAATACAAAATTATATGAATATCAATACTACTATACAGGTGACTTACACCTATGCTTCTTGCTTTAAGTAAGCATTTTAATAAGGGAAGGGATTTTGGCCAATTAAACCTCACTTTAAAGAGGCTACTTTCACCCTCTCTCCTTCAGGATATCTTTGAGTTTCCCTGCTTGCTCCAGGATGTCAACAGCATCACCTCAAAATAAGCCTGTTCTTTTTAAAAATAAATAAATAAACAAACATGAAGAGCATGTTAAGCATTTTCTTGCTAGCACTTGAAATGAACTACCGCTTGCCTTGTCTACCTTTAGAAAAAGGCACATCTTGCTTTCTTGTGTTATTCCCTATTAAAAAAAAATCTTATCCCTCTAGCATAGGCATGGCCAAAGACATCTTCAGCTAAGTATCTCAGGGCTATAAAAGAACAAATTACTCCTGCCCTCCTTCAAATAACAGTACCTATTCTGCCCATTTCAAACCAAACTTCACTCAAGCTCTTCACCTCAAAAATATAATTGGACTATTGCTCCTATGTCTGATGTGCTGTAAATACCTCTGTCTTGGTACTCATAGAGGAAAGCTTCTATCTAATTTCTGTTAAAATCTGTCTCCCACTTCCTAAGCTAGTATTAGTTATGATCTGCAAGTCCCACTTCTAGTCTACTGCAGCTGAATCAAACTGATATGGCTTCATCATGCACAAATGTTCAGAATCATTTTTATCCAAAAGTTTGAACTTCCTATTTTAAAAAAAGTTAGTGCCTACAATTTGTTTCCATCCTGCCAAAATAAACCTGACTTCAGATGTTGTGTGAGACATCTCCCTCCAATAAGGCTCTGAACATTTAGATTTGCATGCTCTTTTATTCTTTCACCATTGTGACTTGTTAATTCATCAGAAGTCCCATCTGAGTAGAGTCTTCTGATTTAACACAGTTGCTTTTGTCCCTAACTTTAATATTTCAAGGATATTTAGTCATTGTAGTAGCTTGCAATACGCAGTATTTGTATAAGGTGCTTTTTAGACAAAGTTGTTTAAAAGAAGTATTGGAAAGTGATCCTCTACAGAAAAATAAGGTTTTCAAGCCTAATAAGAAATTTCTAAATCAAGCTAAACATTAGCCTTAGGACATTAGTTGATGCTTACTCTAATTAACAGCACTCAGACTAAATCCATTTAAACAAAACTTATTCCAATGAGCAGCACTGATTACAATGAAGTATAGTCAAACTGTAAGCACTTTCAGTGCTCAGACACAAGTTGAACCTCATTAACAGTAGACTCATCAAATCAACTTTGATTCAAATATTTTAAATTTTTTCCACACAGGACAGTCCTGATATGTTTCTCTATTACTTAAGTTTCTTTGATGCACAAAACTATTTAGGAAAAAAAAGAAAGATAGAAACTTTACTTAACCTAGAACACTTTGCAGGAAACTAGTCTGCTCTCAGTGTCCTCATTTAGAAGAAATGTAACGTACTTTTGAAAGACTGTATTTAGTAGCTATTGAGTACAGTACACTTTCAAGTTCTGCCAACCACAGTTTCATAGAATAGACTACTGAGAAACAAAGCTATCTGGTGGGCATCTAAACAGAAAATGGAGGCCTGGGTATCTATTACTATATGCAGAAAACATTTTTCAAGTTTTTTCGAGTGGGAGCCATGACTAATATAGGACTGCCCAACAAAAGAAAACAAACACAGATCCAATATGCTTATTCTTCAAAAAAAAAAAAAGGAAGAGTATCCACAAATTAATCATAATTGCAATGGGCATGTGCACACTGCAGACAAAGATACATATGTAAGACACTTTCTCAAAGACAGTCATCTGTTGAGTTCCCTCCCACCCTCAAAGGCCAGGGCTCAGAAAAAAATGTGTCAATATATATTCATGAGTAGAAAAACTAGAGATTTTTCTCAAGTCCAGAAGCCTGCATGAAGAGTGTCTACACACAAATGAGTATATTTCTGTACCTGGGCCGAAAAAGTTTCCACTCTGCAGAAGTGTTATTTCTTCCAAACTAGCCCTCAGACACATCCAATGAAACGGCAAATCCTGGTAAGAACGTAAGTCATCCCACACTGAAAAGGAACTGTGGCACAGTCTATAAGGAACATTCTGCCCTTTTCCTTCCTATTACAATTTCTTGCCACAGTAGATATTATTAGCAGAATCCTCAATCCTAAGTCAGCTGCTTGCGTCATTTACAGGAGTATTTTACAATAACCATACTATCCTTGTTAGAAAAGGGACAGCAAAAAACAGTAGGGGACTCACCCAAACTAAGACTGTAATAGGGACACAAGGGCAGAAAAGCAGCACAGGAAACATACTTACACAGATTCTTACCTTCAGATAGCTCCTTTTAGCATCTTCTTGTTAGAAGGAAACAAATACAACCTTCCTACAACAGTCACACTAACTCAGTAGTCAGAAGTCTCTTATTCGGTAGGCAATGTTTTAACCCAACAAAATTCTCCTCTATTACTCAGCTCACAGCCAGATTTCATCATTCTGCTACAGGATATGATACAGATCAGGTCAGCATGAGCAGAGCATAACTTTTCAAGTCCCACTGATCCAGTTGCATTCTCCTACCAAATGAGAGACCACCACTTGAAGTCATCTCTGGAAGCATCATGACATAAAGCTGCAAGCCAAATGTCAGCATCTAAGTAGCTTTGCATGTAAATTTTAACTGCAGAAATTTAAAGCCTACAGAGTTTAGTAGGAGCAGAGTTGAACTGAAAATGACAACAAAGCTATCTTTAAACAGAAGGCAGGTGCTTCAGAGAGCTCAAGAATCTGGGGTTTGGTGATAGTTTGCCATCATTGACTCAGTGACAGCTATAACCACAGGAGTTGTGCTCAGCAAACTTTTTTCCTCCGTCAGAGAACTTACACGTTTCTTTACTAAAGAATGACATTGACTCCAGGACAGACAGACTAGTTACTTACTATTTGTTTAAGGATACAAAAATCAATAATAATTATGACACCCAAGACACGCATTTCTTTCAGTTTCTAATTTCAAACCTAAAAAAAAATCCAATTGTTTTAGAAATTAACAAAGGCTGTGTAACCTTCTAAGAGGAAGCTTCCTATCCTTGATCCTGAGTGATCATTCAAGTGATACAGAGCCAGGATATTCTACAAAGACAGTCCAATCAAATTAAAAAAAACATATCGAAGCACCCAGTTCAGTATAATCATTGCATTCAGTCAGTTTTACAGAGCTTCCTATTTGTTACACCATTTTTAACAGATGTAGTTGGAAGTTAAGATGTATATAAGAAGGATACTGATCATGTCAATTACTGGGCACATATCATTAGACAGTTAAAATTAAAATATTTTGAGTTAGACATGTGCACTTGAGTTAGACAAGAGCAACACAAGTTGACAATTTTAAAATACTGCATTACGTAACTCCATACGCAGTATATAAAGAATCCTTGATTGAGTTACCAGTCAACAATAACTAAGTCCCATGATCTCATTATCTTCACTATCAAATGCTAATGAAGTAAATTTATGTAAAAAGTAGCTATTCTACAATTTCTAATTTTGATAGCAATATATCACACAATGAAAATAACTAACATCAGAAGCTAAAGCTCTGAACAGCTGAGTACCTTGGAAAAAAAAAGGAAAAAAGCTCCCCATACACACATTCCTGGTTTTTCCTCCTCCCTCCTTTGCCCCTAACATTTCAGACTGCATGCTTCTTATCTTATTCTTCAGTAAAATATTGGAAATTTTAATATTTAACACCAATTCCATTGCCACAAGGGGAAAGCTGCACAAACTCTGACCCTATATGCCCCAATATTACTACTGGGCTAGTTTAGAAGGTAATAATATGTGAACAGTAATCATCTGACTGCCATCTGCAGATGACTCCTTCTCTATTGTAATGAAGTGCAATAGTTGCTGGCTTACTGAATTTTTTTCTGCAAATCACTTCAAATCTTTATTTGTGTCCTGAAGTAACAAGTTCACAACCTTTTTCAGTCTTCAGGTGTCCACTGACCTGAACAACTCTCTTCCATCCTAATTTATGAGCCATGTCAAATGCAGGGCCACCTTTCCATATTTTTTTTTTTGTAGCTATAAATAAATAACTATAAAGACAACAACGACCAGTCCAATTCTGCAACCATAATTGCAATTGTATAAATGCTGCATGTATTAAACTTACGAAAATAAAAAGTATTCATATACATTTACATGGATTTTAAAAACATTTTGCTCTATCTTCTTGAAGTTTCATTCAGAAAGTGTCCTATACAAATGATAAGGATGAAGTGCTACAGAACTACAGATGCTAATCAAATATTCCAGCTTTCTTGACAACGTGAAATATCAGAAGGCAGCTGAAGCTACTGACTTGTCAATTTTATATTTCAGTTGGTTTTGTTGCAAAAAGGCAAAAATTAATAAGAGCTCAGGGTATACCTTTAATATGGCCACCCAATCTTTGAGTTTGATAATTCTAACACATGAAACTTTGATAGTTGAGACTCTAAAACCAAGACAGTTAAGTACTACACATCAGTTTCAGCAATTTAAGATCTGTTAATAGCAATATGCACAAACTTTAATAATTTATGTAAAAAAACTTTTACATCAAAGGTTCAGCTCTTTGTCATAAATAGATCAGATGAGAACGCATCATAATAGATACGGTCCAGGAGCTTCTCGTCTGTTAGCAACTGGGAGCAACTTCTGCAACTTCATAAACAAGAGGCAAATGACATATCACCCAAAATGTTTGCAGATGTCATCTAGCTTTTCTTTCTTTGGCCACCCATGCTTTAGAAACTGTTGGACTCTAATTATTAAGGTTGTCTTCTTGGGGTTATCTTCTTGAGCTAACAGACCTCCATTTTCAAAGAGATTATGCTAGTTGGCACTCATCAACTTTAATTAAGGTAAGATGACTGGAAAAATCTTTCCTGTAAAGCAGTAACTATTTTTATCAGATCACAGGAATTGAAATGCACTATCACCTATACCCAATCCTTCTGGTGAAATTTTAGCCTAATGAAACTTGCCTACAAAAGCAAAATAGAATTTTTGAGCTAGTAATTACCTTGATAAAAGCTCATCTTAAGCAAAGATTTTATACGCTAACCGTACCAGACTGGTTCACAAACAGTGAAATAAGCTACTGCAGTCATCTCTGCCCACCAGCAGTCTAACAGATGGACTGTGGTCTACATCCAGCCCAAAATGGTCTACATACATCTACTAGTCAACTTTATTCTGCTCGACCATAGGCCCCACAGCATGCTACCACAATATATGAACACCACAACTTTGAGCATCTTTAACACCCAAACCTGAGTTTCCACCAGTTTTCTAGGCAAAGAAGGGCATGACAAGAAATAGTTAATAGTAGTAAATAAACAAGGAGGGAGGACAGCTGTGTAGACTCAACTCCCCACCAGAACAGCTACAGCTCTGCAATGCTGGGCAAGGAGGGGAATCCACCAGCCTACTCATGCCTTTTTTTTTTTCCCTCTCATCTAGTCCCATAAAATCCATGTGAAAGAGTACTTACATACATCATCACTTAAAGGAACACATAAAGAATTTAAGCCAGCTTGTCTGCATGTATGCACAATAAGTTTTTGCAAGCAAATCAACAGATAAAAAAATAAAACGGTGTATGCTTTCTTTAAGCATGACCTTATGCATTGTTCCTCCTCCTTCCCCATGGACGCATCCTTAGTCTTACAAGTGTAAGAGCACCACACCCAGATACATTGGTAACATTCACGTGCATGACATTACAAGTACCGATATATATATCAGATCAGGATATATAAAGGTCTGATCCTTAGAGAAAAGTTACTAACTCTTAATTTCAAGTCCAATTCTCTTTTTCTTCCCTTCAGAGAGAATATTGTACAGCACAGAAATTACTTACTATATCAAAGAGAAATAAAATGCACAAACCTTTTAAAGTTTACATATAACTAGGGAAGGGAGTTAACTCAAGGTTTCATAGCATCAGCTTTAGATGGAAGAGATGCATTCTAGCAAATCAGGACAAGAATTAGTCATCTGTGCAGAAAAGTATTTTCACACTTCTACTTTGCACTACATTCTAAAGGGCAGCATAAAGCAAAAAGGTTCTGGTCACATACCTTTAGAAATGTTAGCGAACAAGTGAGAAATGAAACCAAAGCCAAAGAAAATTACATAGCACTTCCACCAAAAAGAAAGTTAGGTATGATTTCTCAAATTAGGAGATGTTCTTTCTTGTATTCCTAGCAAAGAAAATTTTTTACTCTAAAATAACAGAGTAATATTCTTATTTCTATGAACCTTTAAAAGCAAATTCCATTTGCAGCTGATTTATGAAGTCGTTGCCTGAGGTAAATGTTTACAAAATTTATTTTTATTACCTATTAAATCATGCACGCATGCTTCATATTTGTATACATTTATTTACTGTGGGCATCTAAATAGAGAATGAGTAAGAACCACTTCTTATTAAAGTAGAAGGAAATCTCATCTCTTTTCTTCAGCATATTTCTAAATGCATGAGTGATTTTCCACACATGAATGATTCTTACTTGATTATCAAATTAGATTTGAGGAAACACCCTCAAACTCTAACCTCCTCCATAACCAGCGGAGGGTGGGGAAGGAGAGAAAGGGGGAAAAAGGCAGTGAAATCAACCTTCACTATTTTCTTGCTACTTATTACATTGTTTGTGATATGTGGCAATTACAAGGTTAGTGAGACAGAACAACCTTTTGTAGACAATCTTCAGGTCTCTCCATTCCAGGAAGCTGCACATTTTCGGTTTGCGGGCTAATACTGTTTGAACAAGTTCCCTTGTGATTTTCTTCTTTTCTTTGTCAGATAATGGGACATACCACTTCTGAAGTCTCAGTTTCCCCTGACGACTAAAAAGCAACATAAACTGCATCTGTTGAATTGGAAGGGAAAAAAAAAAAAGGATTAATCTCAATCTCTTAGTTTCATAAAGATTTTTATGAGGGGAACCAAATAGGAAGCAATATAGCCATCCAAAGCTCTAACTACGTTAAGCATTTCTAAAGCAATGGCAAATATTATACAAGATTTAGAAGTATAAATAATAAAAGTTTCAACTAAACAAGGTTAGTCATAGACAAGATAGAAGAAAGCATACACAAGTTTCAGAAACAGATGTCAGAGCCACCCAACTGCAAACAAACCTAAATTTCAGACAAATCATGTCCAGTAGTGGTATAGTTGCATTTGCATTTACTACAGACAAGGATGAAAAGCAGCACAGCCATCTCCCCAAACTCCCAAACTCATTTTCAATTGACTGGATTATGGCCTTACAGCAGGAGCAATTTGCTCTTAAGATCTTTCTGAAAAGCCTCAGAATACTTTAAGAGGCATTAAACCTCCCAATGGAGAGTCCTATGGCACAGAAAGCCTTGCCTGCTCTCGTATTACACAAAAGCAATACACATTAAGCGCTTTTCCTGCAGTCCTACGTTCCAGGTCTTGCTTCCTCTAAAGGAGTGATGTTGCAGTTGTATTTTAAGAGGAACTTCCCGGCTATGTTTTTCAGTGGTTGCAACATTAAAGCAAATAGTATTTTTTTTTCCTTTTTCCCCCTCACCCTTTTCGCTGAGTTATACCGGTCTGAGGAAGTTTCCCAAGCAATCACACAAGCGTGAAATACCACGAGAAAGCCGAGCCCAGTCCTGGGTGACAAGTCCTAGCGGTGGCAGCTGTGAAGCGCGGCGGTGCCGGGGCGCTCCCGGTGCCCGCAGCCGCCCTCCCCTCCGGGGGCACCGGAGCCACATCACTCCCTCAGCTCCCGCCCCGGCATGAGGGGACCCTCGCGGCTCCCGCTGTCCCCGAGCAGCCGCCGCGGCTCCTCCGCAGCCGGCAGCGGTGGCGGGCGGCACCGGTTCCGTCGCCTCGCCGGGGGGATAAGGGGCTGCTACAGGGCTGCGGGCCGACCCGCGAGGAGAGCAGCGCCCGCTCCCTCCCCTCGGCCGGGAAGCATCGGGCAGCGCCCGCCGCAGGCAGCTCCGCCCGTCCCGGCCCGGGTGCGGGGTTGGGGGGGGGGGGGGGGGGGGACAGCGCTGCTGCCGAGCTACGCCGCTGTATGTGCGGGGAGGGGGGGAGCTGGGAGCGCCGGCCGCCCCGTCCCTCAGCCGTTAACGGCCTCCCCCCGGGGCACCGCAGAGAAGGGGGGTCCGACAATTAGGGGCGTGTGGGGGGGCACCTCCCGCTGTCCTGCCGCACCCCGAAGGCAAGGCTCCGCGCTCCGGCGCGGCGGGGGAAGGCGAGCCCGTCCCCACGCGGCGGTGCTCACCGTGCCCCGGGGCGCGGGGAAAGGACGAGGAGGAGGACGCGGCACCGCTACCGAGGCTGGTGCTGCCGCCACGGCTGCCGAGCGGGACTGAGGGGAGGGGAGGGGAGGGGAGGGGAGGGGAAGGGAGACGCCGCCGCCTCGAACCCGGCGCGGGCGGGCGGGAGCGCGCGCGCCGCCCAACGGCCACCCCCGCCCCGACCTGCCCGAGCGGGGAGGAGGGGAGAAGGGGAGGGGAGGGGAGGAGCCCGGCTCGCGGACGCCGCTCCCGGGCGGCGGGGGCGGGGCCAGAGGGCGCCGCCGTTTCACTCTCCCTCCCCCACCCACGAACAAAACTTTATTAGCTCGCCGGCTCGCGGGAGAGGCGGGGGGATCGCATAGCGCAGGCGCAGTGCTGGGTGGGGGGGGGGGGGGGAAACGGCGCTGAGCCCGCCGTCACCCAATCGGGGAGCTCAGCGCGGCGGTGGGCGGGAAGAAAGCACGGTGATGGCCAATGAAAGGGAGGGAAAGGGAAGGGAGGGAGGAACTGGCCGTGGCGGTGGGAGGGGCTGGGGCAGGAAGCGGGTGTTAAAGAACTTAATCCGCGTGGCCCGAATTAGGATAGGGCAACGGCCAGTGCGGCAACAGCCAACCAGGAAGCGCAATGCAGATAGCGGTTCGCAAGCAGCCAATGAGCCGGCAAAGCAAGGAGCTGGGGAAATGACATCAGTCAATCAGGCGCCTGGGGATAGAGGCTCCTCCTTCGCTCTCCCCACCCCCGAGGCGCGGGGGGGGGGGGAAGGAGGAGTGGGGGGGGGAGGGGGGGGTGTCCGCCCGCCCGCGCGTGCGCAGCGCAGTGTTTCCTTCTAGCACGTGCGCGCCCCGCGTGGGGGGGGGGTGGAGGTGCGCGCGGGGCGGGCCGACGCGGCGGGGCGCTGTAGCGAGGCGAGGCGCGTGTCGCGGGCGGCCGTTAGGGGGTGTGCGCGGCGGGCGCTTCCCCCTGAAGAGACGCATCCCCGCCCAGTGGCGGAGCGCCCGAATGGGGGGGGGGGTGGGAGTGGAGGCGGGAGGGCGGCGGGCTTCAGTACGCAGGGTTGAACTTACTCATCAGCGTTTTTCCCAAAGTCACCTTGATTGTGATCACTAATTAAATTCTCAGAATTAGCCACTGTCGTATGTTTAGGGGGTTGAGTTACGAAAATGCAATTTTTTTCATTAGTTTACAGCCAGAAAGGTTTTCCACACCAATACAGCTTGACTTGTTTTGCATGGGGATTGGTTGGCTTTAATTCTGCTAAGCCAAAAATATAAGGTGCAAATGTAGTTGAAAACAAATTTAAGAGAAACGACTCTTTCAACTGAAATTGGAGTATGTTAAAAAATCTCTAGTTACTTGTATCTCTTGATGCTGTTGGTGCACTTCACCTTATCAATATTAAGGATGGAAATAACCGGACGAGATGACTTTTACCAGGTGATCTTTAAATGGCCTAACACAGTGACTGACAGAACAAGGGAGAAGGATTGTGTTCACCTCTCTACCTCATCATTAAGAGTAGCTTCAATCGCTCTGGGATGTGTCATGCTTTTATTACTTTTTATTATCGACACCAAAAAAAAAATCCATTCTTCTGGCTACAAAACAGCTGTGGCAGCAGAAACCAGTGGTGGAAATGCTTTTGTATAGAAATGTGGATAGTCTGAAAGGAAAGCCAATTTTCTGGCATTTCAAGGAATGTTATGATCAATTGTACTTGAGGAAAATTGCAGATACGTTACATTCTCATAGTACAGATTATAACTGTAAGATGAAAGAGACATGAGGACAAGGAGACATGCATGAAACTAAACTGAATGGATAAGGCAATTACAGTGTTAGAGTAACATAGAAAAGGAGAACTGCTATTGTTGGTGATTGTATTCATCATATTTAATATTTACGTAGCATCCATCCTGTTCTCATTTGAACTTGTCTTTTACTAGGTCCAGGAACAGATGTATATGGATTTGTTAGCTCAGACAGTCTACCCTTTTGCCAATGTGGAACTACTTTTTTCTGTACATTGTTTTGTCCTTAGTAGTTTTAAAGTTTACAAGCAGTGCAGCTTTGGTGATTCCTTGCGAGGTTATTCCGTGGTCTAAAATACTCTGTTTTTCAGTAAGCTTTCATAATCTTTCTCCTTCCTAATCTACACTTTGTTATTCTTGATTTTTAGCTTCCTGTACTTCATAGATTTCTCCATCACAAGTGTGTACACACTTCAGGTGTTTATAGATCTTCTAAATTATTGTATAATCCAGCACCAAACTTTCATTTCTCTTTATCTGAGCCACTATATTAGCATCATTATAGTAATGAGACCTCAAAAATGAATTTCTGAAGGAGTCGCACCAGATCTGTATTATGATTTGCCACTTCCCAGCATACTGAAGTATTTCTGCATATAGATCAAATCACATATTCTACAAATGCTTAGTTAATTGGAAACACTAGAACTACCCAGATGGTTCAAGAAATATGTGTATTCTGGTATCCTAAAGACAAAGTCTAAAAACTTCACTTTTTTTTTTTTTTTTTTTTTTTGTATTCTGCGTCTTTGTTTTATTTTTTTGTCATATTTCCTGCTTAGTTTCAGTTTATTGCTTCTTCCAATGATAGAAGAGCACTGTTCTCTTTTTTTTTCTCCCGCCTATCAATTACATGACTGGATTCCTTTCCTTCAGAATTTTTAGCCTGAAGTTTATTGCTTAAATCTCCTCTTGGTCAGAATCACTCTGTTACGTGCAGTTTCAGGTGGTATGATAAGGCATGTGCGAACCATGATGTGAACTGAAGTTCACCATGTCCATCTTCTCAGCCTGTTCCTGCCTCCTCATCTCTGTTCCAGCTGGAGGATGCCATTTTTTCAAACGTGCCTGTACCACCACTCATATGATCATTCTTTAACTCATTTCTGCCAAAATGAGCCTGCTTATTTTATGCAGTTTAAGGTGTGATTCCATGGTGGTTTCAGATTATCTAGATCTTATCTTCTCCCATCCCTCAGCTTATTCCCAGCTTCACATTGCCATCTCTTATCCTGTACTGACATCAGTGCTTATTCTGCCTCTCACTTAAACAACGGGACATTGCTAATGAGGCTTGTTTGGGCTGTATAGGTGAGGATAAAATAAACAACTGAATCAGTCAGAGGATTCAGTACTTCTGGTAGGAGAGCAGTGACAGAGGTAATGTTGTCCTTTCTATTTGTGCTGTTTCTTCTAGGAACTTCAGACAACTTGTGTTTGCAAGATGTGTGATTTGTATTAATTACCTCTCTTTATACTCACTCCATCTTTCTTTCCTGTAAGAAATTATGCTGTCACTTACGCATTGATCTAGCAATATACTGAACTAACTGTAATTAACAAACTGATAAAAATACATATGATATTTATAATAATAATATACTAGCCTTTGTGTATTCCACAAGCCCATGACAATGCAAATGTCATGCAGCCTAATTTTAGATATGACACAGTAAGTCCTCTGTTTGTTAGCCTTTGTTTATTGTCTTATAACCAGCTTTAGCAAGATGGATTTTAAAGAATGAGCTCAGTATTTTGGTTTCTAAGCCATGAATGATAAGCTCCTGGTTTAATAATGTATGTATTTTTTAACTGCTGTAGTAGTAAAAGTCCTTTATATTCCATTTTAGATGTAAGGCAAGTCTTCAGGGGATATATCCATTGACCGTAGAACATTTGGGGTCCCCAGCCAAGAGTTAACTCACTAGATTATTTTCAGCATGATCTGAGACACGAGAACTGCCTGAAGCTGGGGGGAGAGGGAGAAGAGAGGAAGGAAGCTTACACAAAATATGATTACATTTGCTTGGTTTTGCGTGATACAGTTTATGTCTGTTCTTGTTTTGTTTTGTTTTCCAATTAATTAGAATATATTAGGTTTGTCTGGAATATGGATATGAAAATTAATAAGGCAAACTACCAAAATCCTGGCACCTGGCACTTCATGCACTGTTCTAGTGCCAAATCTGAAGCTCCTAATAGCAATTTGTAGTGTTTTTGTTGTTAGCCAAAACGATGGGTAACATGAGGCTTTCATAACATGAACTACTTATTAATTCCAAAGGAACAATCAGTTATTAAATATTAATATTTTTTTTTGCAGGGCAGCAAGCCAATATTTAGGAAAAAATGTTTTGCTTTCCCCTCCCTTTCAAATGTCTTTACCTTGAATAGGAGGGCAACGTACTTTAAAAGTGCATGCTATATCTTTGCAGGTCTCCATTAAAGGAAGCAATGGATGTATGAGTGAGACTCATTTTATTGTTAATTTATCTCCTTGATGCACAATATCAGACTCCATTTTCATTGACTGAATAACCATGGAGTCGTTAGGAAGGCAATAAGAACTGAGTTACTAGCCTTGGAAGTGATTACTGCTAGATTTTTGCCTCTTAAGCCTCTAAACAGGGTGTTGTATTATTATATGCAATTCTCTTCCCTGATGTACTGTCTGATCATTGGCCAAACTATCAGTGTAACACTGCTTCATGCAGAACACTTATTCTCAGTGGAGCCAGAAGTATACATAAGACCATAAATGACAATTTTCATTGCCATGCTCCTTTATTATATGGAGCTATTTCTCTTGATGAAATACTATTTAATGCAATCTAGTAGCCTGATTGCTAGGTGCTAGTAAATCATCAGAGTCTATGCAGAATCTTTACCTCCACTTGGTATAGGTGTTACAGGTTTGTCTGTGAGAGAATTCTAGACATTAAAATCCTGTTAAATACGATTGATTTTTTAAGAGTCACATATGCCTCTCTCTCAGGAACATGGATGCCAGGCCACATTTGGCATAGACACATCAACAAAGTGGGCACTGAACGTGTTCATCCCTGAAGCTGACTTTTCAGGGCTGGAGGAGGATTTTGAAGCCGAAGTGTCAGTCTTCCAGTCTGATTACCTGAATTACAGAACCTAAACGATAAATTTAAAATGTCATTTTCTTTCATAAATAAAAACCTGTTTTTAAAATAGCTATATATGCATAGGTGAGATAAGGGAATGCCACAGTTGCCACTCAGCAAAGGCTTCCCTTTATTTAAAATGTTCATCAAGCTGAGCCTACCACAAAGCACAGCAGCCCTTTGAGTAAGACATACACAAGACAGCAGGTAGTCACGTATGTTGGGCTAGTGAGTAGCAGGATTATCTTCTTACTATAATTTAGGCGATGTTTTTACCTTTCTTTATTCAATGTTTATATTGCAGTAGTGCCCAGGGGCCTCAGAAATGAAGAAGAAACACGCTTCTCCACAGACATTTATGAAGAAATTGTCAGGGCTCGCAGTGTCCCTTCGCAGTCCACTGATACAAACTGCCACAGTGCAGCAAAGAATTGAGTGTTTCCTGGACCAAAAGCAAGCACAGGACAAACCTGGCTTTTAAGCCTCACAAAGTAGTTGCTGGGAGGGACAGAGGAGGCTGGGATTTCTAAGACTGTGTCACTACTTCAATTTAAGGAGTCACTGAATAAAGCATCTCACATGCATCTTCTTCATCCTCTAGCTCTTTTAAGAGAACAGTAGCTGCCAATGCATTTTGTAAAGTGGCTGATGCTGCAGGTTAAACGGTAAGTGCTTGTTGGATCCATCCCCTCAAGACAGAGAACTACTTGTGCAGGCTAGTGCTGAGCTGCTCAGTTTTGCTCAGGTTAAGTGATTCTTTTTATATACCAGAGCACAACTTGGCATAGGGCACCTGTGGAATCAGGTGTCTTCAGAGCAAGACAGAATCTGGGTTTTCTGTAGTACAGTTTGATCACCCTGAACCCTCTGAAGTCCTGGTTTATGCATTTATGTTGTTTTCTGGTCCTTAATATGAGACAAACCCAAGTGATGATCCTATTGATCCTTTTGTGTGTGGACTAATGTATAATACTGCCTTTTGCAACAAGGAGGCAATCCATTGCCCATCTTCTGACTTTCTTAGGTTGGCATGTTGCTTGGTGTAACCAGGACAGAGGATACAGACTCACACAGTATGTCTCTAATCATGCAGCAAATAGTAATTTTTCATGGGAACTTGGCAGCTGGCCTCATTCTGAAATAATAATCCAGAATTAAAATGTTCCATGTTATAATCAGATTCCTAAATCTTTCAAGCTTCCACACTGATCCTACAGTATTACACTAGACTTTCATTTCAAATTCTTCTGGATAACTCAGTCCAACTTCATCTGTCATTTTAAAGAAAATATATTACATGATCTGCATCCTTCTTACTACTAACATAAAGGAAAACATACTATATAGTGCCTTCATTTATTGCCATTTTCTTTTTGGCTGAACTATTTAAAGTGGATGAAACTGGGGCAGCTGAAGACCTATAAACCATTTACTCCCTGTTTTGAAGGCTCAAGAAGAATTAAATGATGAATATATTTTGAGCTGACTGTGCCTCTATGAAAGAATATTTTATCCATAGAGATTCTAGTTTTTCAAACTTGACGCACACAGTTGCCCTTGCTTAGTACAGCCTGTCTTCGCAATGCTATCCTTCACCTGGTTTAAAGCTGCTGAAGAGCAATCACAGCAAACATCTTTGCCGGGAGTGCATAGGGAATGTGTGCATCAATTGAAAGAATATATACCTGAAGTCTCTAGCTTCTGAAGAATTTTTGAAGAGCTAAAGAGTATAGGTAATGAGTGTAATAAAGCTCACTATGAGATCTTTTGGAAGAGAAATGTAATTCTGTTTAACGAAATATCTAAATAGTTTATTTTATTCCTTAGCACTCATACACACACATACTCACAAGCACCAAGATATGTGTGTCCAGGTAGTCTGGCCAAGGTCACCTGCATGGTCGTACAGAGGACCTGGATGCTCAGTGCTGAGTCTTCACTGTGTCTCTGGGACATCCACTTTAAAAGTGGATAGTGTTTGGGATCTATTTTCTCATTATTTGGTTTCACCCTTCACAAACCTTAGGCAAAATTCATGAATATCATGGTTCTTTTGTTGTCCTTATCTGGGTATTTTATGGCTCTGGTCTTGTTCTTCATTTTGTTCTTATCTGTAGGTCAGTCTTCATTCACATACTTTTCTTTTTAATCCGTGTTCTATGTGTTCTGGTGCTTTTGTACACATACATACACACTTTTCTATTCATACTCCATTAATACCAATCTTAGTATTTGTTACACATCACTGCAAGAGAACCAAGAAGCTGCTCCTTTTTTCCCTGAACATTTTGTTCCTCGAGTGCAAATCTCACTTTCATTCCCCTCTGTACAATAACACATCAAATACAGTAAGAAGCATGTCCCATTAGGAAGACCCCATTTGCTCCCTGACTTTAGGGTTCTGTCCTATTCTAATACATGTACCAAAATGCCATTAGTGGAACAAAGCCAAAATGAGGTTCAATTATTTGTTCAAGTCTGAAAGGCCAGTGTTTCAAAACTGCAGAGTATGCTATTAACAAGGATGGATCCTTTAGCAACACATCCTTAGTACTACAAAATACTTGCTGTGTTGAATCTAAGGCCCTTCCTACAAATTCATGAATAGTTTTAATCCATCCTGACAGCTTTTGTAAGCATTGCAGTCATCTGAAAGGAAAAACAATTTGATTTGTGCAAAATAATACAGCTATGCTCATATTTGATCTAGCTGCTTAGCAGGTAAGGAATACTTACTTTTTTTTTTTTTTTTTAAGATAGGTTTCTAATGTATTACATTTAATAAATCTATTTAGAGGTCATGCTCAATGAGACGTCATAACTCAATACGACGTCATAACTCAATGCAGCGCATCAAAAAAAAAAAAAAAGTGTCTAAAATGTGCACAGCCCCTGATGTGTTAGAGGAGTTGTAAGTTCCTATTGTAAAACTTAACTACCAGTTGTCAGAAGTTAACATTTTAATAGTAAAATTTGGCCATCAAGAACTCCTTTCTTTGATCATTTGTTTTTGTAAACACTTTATTCCAAATATGGGTTTCTCTTTGAGCTCTCTTAACTTAGAGGCACTGTTTGTGACAGAGACCAAGCTGTCAGAAAGGAAATCAGATCAGTTTGAGCAGTTTATTTCCCTGGGACAGTATGGTGCAAAATGATAGCTACAGTCAACAAATAACATTTATTGTGCTGTATGCATGAAGAAGTATCCAATGGCTGATTTCTAGTACAAATTTATAAATATTATTTTTCCCTGTAAGCAACTGTAAAAACAGAAGAGAGCTCCTACGATCATAAACGGGAGAAGAGACATGCATGGGAGAGGATGCATTAAAATGAGTAGTTGCTGTATTCCAGAGTTTCTGTGAAGTTTTCTGTAGTATAGTCAATCCTGATGTAAGGCCAAAACTAAAGATTCAAACTTTCAAAATTCCAGCTCTTATTTCTAGAGAGTGTTGAACACAGATGAGTTTTGGGTAGGGCTCCCAGATTCTTTGAAAACTCTTCCTTCTGTAACTAGAAAATATCTGTCCTACTTGATCAGATTTGCAGAAGGAACTCATTTAAAAAAAAAAAAAATTATAATTCACTTCTCTTCCCACTCTGCCACAAAGAAATGACGTGTTACAGCTTGCTTGGCTACTGAAGAATCAGAAATTACGCACCTTTCCTCTCTGGTCATGAGTATTTTGCATTGAGAGATACCAAAGAGCAATGTAGTGAAATCATCTCAGAGCATCTGAACAGGCTGAAGAAATGAAATCTGTACATAAACTGCATGTAAACCTAAGGAAAAAAAAAAGAGAGACTCATGCCTGAAACAGAGCAACAGCAAGGGAACATTTAAATTGGTTTATATTTATTTACAAATGTTGGTAGCAGATGGTTACCAAGATTTCATCAATATGTCCATTTAATCAAACTTAAAAGCTGTAACAAACAGCACAATTTATGTAGCAGAGCTCCTTCTTTGCCCTACTCTTACATGCGTTACTTAGAACAACTCCCATTACAATTCATCACACAGCTAAGTAGTGAGGGCACTATTTCCTTTAGTGAGCTAAAAGGAAATAGATGTAAATATAAAACCAGCAAAGCAGCATGGTAGTCCGAAACTAGAGATGAATGGTTTCTCCATCATGGATGCCTGCTTCAAGTGATAGTTCTGTACTCAAAAGATCATTTTTAGAAGATTTATTCCTAAGTACAACATATACGTTGGTTATTAAAGCCTTTAGAGGCTAGAGCACGGCCCATGATAACAAATATGTTTAAAAATACTGTCTAAAGAAAACACATATGTAGAAATAGAGGTGACTTCCCCCCCAAAAAGGGCTCACACTGAAGAATGTCACACCTAGAGTTGTTGTACAGGGCAGAGCTTTTGTTTACCTCCCACCGAACCTGTTTAATTCAGCTGGGCTCCTCTAGTTCTTGAAAACCTAATTCACTCATAAATTCAAGGAGAAAGATTATGTCTTCAAAGGCAGCTGGAAGGAACTACCTGTGATACAAAAGTAGAGATGGAATAACATACCCAGTTTTATCACCCTAAATGGAATGGGCAATATAATGAACAAATAGTGATTTAAAAATGGAAACATGAGTGCTTAGAACCCCTCTCTTATCTGTCAGTACCCTGTAAATATTTGCACTGGAGCTGACTTTCCTGTTCCAGTTCTAGAAAGTGGCAAGGAGCAGCGCTGTCGCTCATTAAGGAGGTTATCACTGTAGATGGCGCAGAGGTGAAGGTACCATCATCATTTCACTGTCTGACTTGGCGCTCAGCCTCCCTGGGGTCAAAAGCCTCCATTCAGCAAAAGCCCAAAGTGTGTGTTTGTGTATGTCTGAGAAAGAGCTGCACTGATTTCAAAAGAATTACTGACTATATACCTTGGTTGCTTGCTGAAAAAAGAATGTGGACAGTGGCTGTGCAATATAAAAAACAGATGGAGTCTGACCTGGAGATTAATATATTTCATACTGATTTAATTGATTACATCAAAAATATTAAGAGACTGAGAAAATAATTGTTTTTCTTCCCTGCCTTTCATTTATATCTAGTAAATGCTCAAACCCGCTTTTATGTGAGCAAGTACCTCCTTAGCAAGAATGGTGAGGATTTAAAAGATTCTTTGTGTTTGGCCCGACTCACCACACAGCAAATTTTATTTAAGACCGGGATGTGCATAGTTGAATCCAGTGCTTGCAGGGTACATGCCCACTCTACAGTTCGTTCAGGACCTCGCTCAGAGCTAAGCAGCTCTGGGCTTACTCCTTAGCCCGACATGTGAGTACTTACACATCCACATCTGAGGGATGCTCCTGTCCCCATTCATGCGTGGGTGGAGCATGGGGCTAGCAGCTCTCTGCTCAGCTCCCTTGTGCTGCCTGTGGGTGCCTGGCAAGGCTGGGCCCCCAGCCCTCCCATTTTGCCTATATTCTCACTGCACATCAGCCCAGCTCTAGAAACAGATGGAAGCTAAGTCAGTTTTAGGCCTTAAAGCAATACCAGGCTGAAAGCACCAAACTGAAGTGCCAATGATGGATGGGGGCAGGCTAAAAACTGGCTGAGCGCCCTGGATAACTCTGCAGTTTAGAACATCACTACAGTGGAGGAGACTTTGGCAGCATCTAGGCTCACCTTGCACCGAGTGCTGAATCATCCTGCTCAGCTGAGGGGTGTGCGCAGCACCTGGCCAGGGAGGGATGCCAAGGAAGCAGACTGCTGGGCACAGAGGTCGTGCCCTGGTGAGGGGTCGGAGTGAGCTTTGGGACAAGTAGCACTCCTGGCTCCCCCACACAGGCACAACTTCCCATCACTGGTTCAAGAAAGCAGTCAGACGCATCTGGAGATGGACAACGCCAGACATATGGGGTCTGTCTCTGAGAAAAAGGCAGATTTTTTAGACAGTAGTCAAGCTGATTTGCAAGGTTGCTCTTTTCCCCTCTGTGCTACAGAGTGGAGCCAGTGCCTTGCCATCTCATGGGAAGCAGAAGCACTGGGCCCTGCCAGCAATATATGCAACCCATGCTATTAGACTTGTCTTAGAAGTTGCTGGTACTGACATATTTAGGTTACAGCAGATCACATTTTCATTAATGGTGCTGCTTCTGGAGAGGAACACTGAGTAGTAATCATTATTATTGCTTTAACAGATTGTATCTGTGCACTGCTGCCACCTGCCACTCTCAATACTGTGCTGTAGAGACAGCCCTGGCTTTAAATCCTAGTGGATGACCTTATTATCAGTTCTGTGTTTTCAAGGCCCACAGAAGCCCAGCCCCAAATTATATGATTTTAAAATAAATACACTGGAAGGTGCCTTTTCCTTGCTTTTTGACTTCTAGGTCTTTATAATTCATACAGGTCAATTTTCATTTTTTTCTCTATGGTGAGCTAAGAGGGAAGGGGGGAAGGAGAGAGGGAAGGAAGGAGGAGGAGGAAAAGAGGGGGTGGGATAGAAGGGAAGGATTTGGTAGGGTTTAGAAGGGAAGAGGGGAGGGAAGAGGGAAGAGGGAAGAGGGAAGGGAAGGGAAGGGAAGGGAAGGGAAGGGAAGGGAAGGGAAGGGAAGGGAAGGGAAGGGAAGGGAAGGGAAGGGAAGGGAAGGGAAGAGCAGCAAGACTGAAAGAAGAAAATGAGGAAATGAACTTCTATGAAACAACACCAGGACCTGGGACTTTAAGAAAAGTAACAAGTAAAATAACTTTCACATAAAACCCAGAAGAGTTAGTGGCTCTGTCAAGGCTTGGCTCACTGAACAAAATGAAGGGCAAAGTAAATAAATGTGTTATATTGAGCGATAGCTCATCAGGTCGAAATTATCCATGCCAGCATAGAAATTAACAGGGCTGTAAAGTCACCCCATTTCCTTTCCATAAATTGCCTGGCTCAGACTAGTTCAGTTTTCCTGCCCCATCTTTACTTCTCATTCTTAGGACTCTAACCCACAGCAGCTCAGATAATGGGCTGGCTGGGCACTGTACTGTTTTTTTTGTTTGTTTTTGTTTTTGTTTTTGTTTAAGTGAAAGGGCTGGGACTTCCAGCTTTTACACCTGAGTGTTACCTTTAATTCCCAGGCTACTGAATAGACAGGCACAGAAGGACAGAGTTATTTAGGATCTCCGACTTCTATAGCTGGCTGCATGTCACAGAGGTGATACTTCAGAAGAGGGTTTAGTTAACACACTGTGGGGGATCCAGAAATGATTACTTGGGTGATGCTATGAAAGTGCAAAATGATTTCAGAGAAAAGACACTGCTCTGTGTTTTGAGAAGCTTTGCTAGCTTATCAAAGACCTATCCAAGCAGTCACTGGGCTCAGCATGAATTATGGCATGGATTGTCTGGAAAGTGTGATGTCTGGTCCGAATCTTGTATAAATCCCTATATCCACCGATATAGTTGTGGTATACAAGTTGACATCTTGTCAACTTTTGACAAGATTGACCATGTCTTTCATTTATAGTCCAAACTCTTTGTCACAGATCTGGAACAAATGACTCCAAAATGTGACCCCTGATACTGGGAACAGGAGAGGCCATTTAAATGCAAACTATGGTTTGGGCATGGTCAAAGATTTATGTTGTGCTGTGTTTCCATTCTAAATGTGTATAAAAAGAATGAGTTTTGTAGTTGAAAGCCTGATAATGCTGTTATCCTTGTTCAATTTTTTAGCACCATCTGTTCTTCCCAAGTAAAAATTCCTGACAGATCATATGAACAAAAATTGACTTTATTTCTCCATGCAGCAGGCAAACCATTAGAGTTACAGAAATCTGGTTGGGCAAAGAAATATGTTTATAAAATGATTGGTTTAAGTCTTTGTAGTCTGAGAAAATGACTTTCTAATGTACTGACAGCTGTCTCCCTCTGGCATGTTTTCAGTTTAACAGTTTATGTTGGAGCCAGATCATTTATTTCATAACTGGCTGTAGCATAACAAACAGCACTTTTAAATCTCCAATCAGCCCACGTATCACATAAATGTTATCTGTCCCAGCTGAGATGCCTTTCCAATCACTACTTTTCTTAGTCATGCCTGAAAAAATAAGTAAATGAAATGGCTATGATAACCCTCTTCTAAGTTGTGTAGGTAAAAATGTTGGTTGACTGAAACACTTCACTATTTTTATTAGTCTGTTTTAATCTAGAGTTGAGGAAACTACCCAGCATATTAACGCACTTTTATTTATTTACTAAAATAGTTCTATTGTACTTACTTAAATACTAACTAGAAAACAAGTATTACTATCTTCTGACCCCTAGAGCCTGTTTCTAAAACCCAGTTGCCACTGTTGCCATCCCTTATGCATCAGATAGAGCACCCTTACCACTTTGGAGCAGCACCTGTGCATTGGGTTGAAAACTCCAGTCTGGACAAAGAAATCAGACAGTAGTGGGGAAGCTGGAAGTGAAATAGAGGCAAAGGACACCTCTGAGGGCATACAGAGTGAGGTTTTCTTCATTTCCACCTGAAGTGGTCTTTTTGTATCCTTGTGTCTTTTAAAAGATCATATGAACATGGTGTATGATGGACATGACATAGAAAGGGCAACGCTAGACTATTATCTGTATTATTGGCAATGTAACACTTGCTACGTTTGCTTCACAGGGAGAAGAGAAGACTATAGCTCAATTTGATTCATTTCATGTAAAATATTCTATGTACGTTGATGCTACCAACATTAATTTGATAAGCATTCCTTACATCATTTTGAAGGATACTGCTGATTTTTACTAACTGATTAAATCCATTCATCATGCAACCAGAGGAATGTTCAGGCTTCTCCTCAAGGCCTTAATATGTTCTGTGTTCCTGCAACATAGCATTTGTATCCTCTTCTAAATCCCATTCTTCAAATAAAATTTGTAAGCAAGGTGAGAGGAATCTATAGCAGGTAGAAAAATGTCTTACTAAACAAACAGCAAATAATACCATTCTCTGGCGTATTTCTCTGGTGTGTTCTGTGCCTGTGATCCATCCCCAGGCTATATGCACTCTGAACTGAAACATTTATTTTGTGTCAAAATAGTATGCTTGTGGACCATGTTAAAACAGAACAAACTTTAAACTGTGTGCAAGCATTATACCATAAATGAATAGATGCATAAGGAAGGAAAAGCTATCTATAGAAAAAAGTATCTAGATAAACATCTGCAGGGGAAATGTCTCTGGAGGATGGCTTTTTAGATGAAAAAAAAGAAGCTTTATTAAGTTAGCATTTGCTGGCATGCTCTTGGAGGTTGTACCCATAGGCAGGAAAAGCAGAATTCTGACCTGTGGCTTCCAAGATTTTCACCATAATCTGTGACAGGACTAGGATGGCACAAATATAAAACCCAAAGCTACAAAGGCAGCATTAGCATTAACATACTGACTTTACACTGCATGTCTTCATTTCCCTATCATGACTAGGTAATCTAAATTAACTCCAGTTCAAGCTAAGGGTTGGGTATTATGACCATGCTGGATCCTAGGAGGCCTTACTGAACATAGTATTTATTGTTGGCTGGTCAGAGACATATTACAGCCCTAGAGCAGATTGTACTGTATGGAAGTGTATGAAGAGATTTTGGGTAAAGGCAGGAAGAGGACTGGGCTCTTTTGGTAGCAGATACGATGAGTGGGAACATCTTTTAACCTCAGGCTTTGTCACAGTCAAGTAGGCTGATCTTCAATGGCAAAAGAACTTTCACTGTGAGAAAGGGAGCTATGGGAGATGTGTGAATATCATAGAAGATCCAATTTCAACCTGAAAGAATACTGAGGAAGGGAAATACATGTTGCTTTTATTGTTTAATCTATCTTTTTGTATTCTTTGCATAACCTTAGTGAAGGTCTACTCATTTTGGAATTTGAGAAGTCTGCGTGTCTTACATATATCACATCTTTCAGCATATAGATTCAGATTGTTGAAACACTGGAAAAACCTGCATTTAAGCTATGAAGGATGCTGAAACTGCATCTGTACTTACCTGCAGGTACATTGCAGCTGTCATCTGGTCTTTCTGGTGAGAACTAGCATAGAAGAGAGAAGAGGAAGAGGCTAGTTCATATTTGGTTCTTGCTGTAGTTCAGATACTGGAACTTATAAGTTCTCCCAGATATGATAACAGGGGCATAATCTGGAGTCATCTTCAGGGCTAAACAGTTTTATTGAGAAGTCCCAATGCTCAGAAAGTGTGAGTGAATGCAGGACCAGGTCCCCAGACTATGCATAAAGATCTCAGATCTGGAGCAATCTTGGTACCTCTCTGACTTTGAAAGCTCAGACTCATGGTACTGTAGGCACAGCAGTCACATTGCCCTGGGTAGTCTTCCATTCTGGGGAGCTCTCCTAGCGCAGTGTCATTCCCAAAACAGGCTTTTCCTCAGGTGATCGGGATTAAGTACAGCACAGAATAGAGCAGTAGTGTGTAGAAGCCATCAGGGTGGATGGAAACACTGAGTGCAGAGGAACTGAGCTGAAGTTGCCACAGTAATGGAAGCAAAATATTAATAATTTTAAATATAAAAAATATTTTCTAAAAAAAAAATTATTCATAAGGTTAATAAAAGAAATCTTGATTCTGTGTTTTAAATTGTGGAAACTTGCAAGATGCTCTCAGCTCTCAAGTACGTCCTAAAGTATATTTTTTGCAGCTATTCAGATGACAAAGGAGTGTCAGGAATGTCACATTAGGTGTATGCTGATATGTAATAGCATTCATGAGCTTCTGTGAAGATGCAAGCATTGTTGAAGCTCTCTGACTATAACAGATCTCAAATAAGTGATTGTTCTGAATAAATTTTCTATGCTATTGTTTTCCCACTGCAAACAGAACAGAGCCATTTTTAAACAGGCTGGATAAAATGACACAGAATTCACTGTGTGAAAAGAAAGGACAATTTCAATTATATTTTCCCTGATATTTTGTGAACACTTCTCATAATGTTTTTTTAATGCACAATTCTTTCGGTTTAAAAACAGACAAGGCTTTGGAAAGTGTTGCCTCCCACTAATAAACATGGGAGTTGCACACAATCATTCACTTAATGTTTTGGAACAAGGAGTCTCTTATGCAGCTAAAGCAGAGACAGAGCTTGGGAAAACTATGATATGGCACTTCTCCAAGCCACAGCTGAAGAGGGCTGAGCTTTTGTTTCTTAGATTTCAGATGCTAATTGCAGCAGGATACTCGGCTAGTGCATTAGTGAAAGCCTTCAATAAGACAAAGATGCTAAAGGAATCAATATTTATGGTTCAGCAGATGAGCCAAAAACTCAGTATTTTACTAGGAAACATAGTGCCGTCTTTCTGATGAGCCATTATGGTGGGTTCATGACCTTTCATGGCCGTTACAGATCCCCTGTCAAATTTTGTGAAGGAGGTGCTGTCAATCCTATGTGGATGATAGCAGCCTGTCTCCTGAAACTCTCCATGCAGTTTCAGCTGGATGCAGCATTTTTGCTGTCTTACGTTGTGATTTACAGAACATTTACAAGATATTTCACTTCAGAGCAAGCAGAAGAGTGGCAGTGAAAACGCAGAGACTAGAGCAGCCTGCCTGAGCGATGACTGATGTACACGTTACTCGTAGAGGAGCAGCATTCAGAAAGACCCTGATTTCCAAGGCCCTCTTTAGTCCAAATGAACGGGTTATTTCAGGGGATTTCACAGGCCACTCTGTCTGCCTTGCAGCACATCTGCTTTCAGCCTGCTTGCCTCCACCCGCCTGCTCTCAGAGCTGCGGGTAACCCCCGCTGCCTCCAGAGCAGAGCGGCATGACTCAGGCCAAGAGGGAGATTTCGAGCAGCTTTTGGCTAGCAAGCAAGCAGTTCATCTGTACCACGTCCCTCATCACAGGGCTCCCATTTAAACCGCAGCAGAAATGAGACGGTCGTGAATGCAGTGACCATGATGCTGTGAGGCAGAGGTCAGTCCAGAGCTGTACTGCCTCTCGTCTCCATCTGCGGTAGGAGTGCCTCCCCGTCACATGGAGGTCCCTGGGATGCTGCTGTTGCTTCAGTGGGACCTAACTTTACTCTGAAAGCATAAATGTCCAGGCTGAAGAAGATTCATACTCTGGCCCTTAACTAGTACAGTGCTTTGAGAGTAGGAAAGTGCTACAGAACAGGGCAAAAAGGAAACAAAGGGAACTTTATTTTCAAAAGCCTTCTGTTTCTAACAGGAGGATGAGCTAAACTGTGTATTATTTTTAATTTAATTTTCATATTACATGAATTCCAGATCCAGTCATACCTTCCCCCGGTAATATTACTGAAGCTATCCTCAGCTGAATCCATAGCCTTATTCTACCTATCACCACTCTTTGATAACTGGAAACACACCATAAATACTAGACACGTACTGGAAATGTCTAAAAAGGTTATCTCATCCTTGAGAATGACAAAGTATTTTACTGTCAGAAAATCAGCTACTGGCTGCTCTTTAGAGTAATCCACAACCGAAAGGTTCTCAAATCTCTTTTAATGATCAATCTTCCCCGTCAAAAAGCCTCAAAGTGCCCGCATTTTATTAATGATAGTTTCATTTTTTTTTTAATGATAGCAATTAAAAGCATCAGGACAGAATTTTCATTAGGGCTCACGGGTGGATGAAATTGCAGTTTGGATGGAGGTGAGGATAAGGCACATTGGCTGCTCCATGTTTTGCTCAAATCTTACGCCGCACTGGGCAGTGCCAAGAGCCAGTTTTCTGGCTAGAATGGTTTTGTTTTATTTAAATGCCCATCACTGCTTCATTTCTTTTCAGAAATATTTCTGCCCATTGTTAAATGTTACTGTGAGAACAACATGCCATCTTGTGGTCAGATTTTCATCTCACAGGCTTGAGCCTGCTTTTCTGAGAAACTGGTTCAATTATCCCTCCAGCTTGGGGGTGCAAATTAACTAAACTAGCATTTTCAGATTTTATTATAAACTCAAATCCTCCATTAAGACCCTAAGGGCTTTTACAATAAAAACTGGGTAATTTTGAAGTAAAATTGGGTGCTAGTAATCAAAACCTAGAAATTGGCACTTGGAGATAATAGTCATTTATGAAATTATCAAAGCAAAATGCTGATATGAGCAATATTTTTTCCAAAGTCAAGCAAACATATTAATTTTGCAAAGTGTAATGATTTTCTACAACTGCTCAGAAAAGGTGGTGCAAGCAGTATTCAAGGGAAAGTCTCTGATTTCCATTATTTAGGTTGATCTAAATAACTGGAGCTGTCGTGAGTACCTTATCTGTTATCCACATTTCCTTGCTTCTTAGCCTCAGGTACCAGGCTGAGTAATAACAATACCAAAGTGCAAAATCTGCCTGGAGTTCAAAGCTTATACACTTTGGGAGCACTTAGATAAAGATTTTTGTCCAATTGGTTAAGTAGTTAAGATACAAACTATTGCTTTTGATACCCTATTCCCCATGCTCAGGTATGTTCTGAGCAACATACAGATTCACTTTCTTATTCCAGCCTCTTCAGTAAATGAAGTAAAACTCAAGGGAATGATTGCAGACATATTTTAACCATAGAGGGTAACTACTGTCAAGGTCTCTTCACAAGGAGGTACTGCAAGCTGTGGTATAGGATCCATTACAGACAAGGCAATAGAGCCCTAATTATGTCAGAGACATCGCCAGTCTTTGGAGCGGCTCAGGAATGAAAGCAATAAAATGGATATGAAGCTGCTTTAACTCCAGCTCCTTTTGGGCTATGAGTTCCAGCTTCATCTTAAAAAACAGTGATTGCATCTGTTGGACACGTTGACTATCTTCATACACCTACAGACTATGTCTGCATGTGGAAGCTGATTATGTCTGTGCTACACAGACTCACAGGTGTGCTGGCTGTGTCTGAATATCTGTATTCATAGGCTAAGCATGCCTAGAAACATTCCCAGGTATTAAGAGCAACTGTTGTGGGGACAGCCCATGTCTATGCCAGTTCACCATCTGGCTTTCAGATTGAGGCAGCTGTATGCAAACTGCCTACCAGCGATTGCCACTCTGCTGTTTTAACTGCCAAATTGTGCCTGGAAATTGCCCTGAGGGAACGCTATCTCAGCCAAAATTTGGCTCAAGGAGCGGTTTGCTAGCATAGAGAACTGTGATCCCATTCTCAGGAACGTGCTTGATGATTTGCATGACCACAGCATAGAGTAACGTCGTTGCTACCTACACAGCTAGAGGAGGAATGGAGCAACAACAGCATTACAGGTGATTTGTATGAATATGTTATTTGATATAATACTGCACATGGTCCAGTAAAAGGAAGAGTCTCAACCAGAGAAGCTCTCAGGCAAGGCAGGGAAGGAAAGCAAAGGCACAGTGATATGAAATGCCTGGCCTAAAGCCCCAGAGCCAGCCCAAGACAGCTCCGTGAGCAGGACTCCGCAGGAGGGGGAAGCTGCAGCCCAGTGCCAACAGCACTGCAGGACCTGCGGTCTTTCCCTCTGCCAGCCCAGGGCAGGGCCAGACACCCCTCACCCCAGGCTTGCTCCGGCCGCGCAGCCTGTTGTTGCACTCCGACCCCTGTGTTCAGGGACTGTCCCGGGGGTCAGGCTGAAGACAAGGCCTGGTACCTCCAGCTCTTGCTTAGACAGCCAGAGGGATATGGAGAAGTACTGCCAGCTCTGTGGCTGCATTCACTTTTCTCCTGTTTAGTGGATGGGAAGGAAGAAAATCAAAGCAAATTCTCAGAAGAGAGAAACAGTGATGTATTCTAGGCCATGAGGTGTAACAGCTATAGACTACATGTGCTGCTTCATCTCACTAATGTCAATTTGTGGAAGAACATAATAGAGTAAAGGTGTGAATGTAAGCATTGGATACAGTGAAAAGAGAGACTCTGTACCACTGCCAATTGATTTTTTTGGCAGCAAAGAGGCTTTTATTCTCCCTGCATTGCAATGAGGGCTTCAAAGCCCATCTAAGTGCCTGTTTGCCTTTCCCTTTACTCTGCATTGCAGCTGGCATGCCTGAGAAAGATGGCTTTCTCTGACTGTGCATTAAAGATTGGCCAGTGTGTGTAAAGCAGAAGTTACACATCACTCTCTCATAGCCGGGAGGCATCATGATCACAGGAGAAAGCCAAGGGCATGATCATGTTCCCGTTCCTCACAGATGTGTCCTGATCTGCATAAGGCGAGACAAGGAATAAACTCTGTGCTCAGAATTGCTACACTGGAATGGCAGAAGCTGAACGAAATACAAACTGCTGGGGCTGGTTACTGAGAGCTGAGTGACAAGTGAGTACCTGTCACCTTTTGGCTATGGCAGCCTGGGAAAAGTGACATTTATTTTCCAAGTAGTAGTAGAGCTATTTCTTTACATCCACTTATATATCTTGAAAATTTGACCAAACAATGGTGAAAATTTCTACTAAATGTTGGTTCTTTCCTTTCTTCTCCATTTTTTTAAAAATCAGCTGCAACACTGACCCTGGGAAAAAAAAAAAAATGTGAGGAAAAATGCAATTAAGGTGAGTCATTTCTCTCCTCCCTACATCTGCCAACTTTGACTAGTAGCAAACAGAACAGTGCTGCTTCCTGGCTTGGGTCAGGTCAGGAACATATACAGCTGCGTAGTCAGCAGGATCAGGAACCAAAGTGTCTATAAATGTCAGATGTACCTTTCATAGATTGTAAAAGTGAAAGAAATCACTGTGTTTATGCACTCTGATCTTCTATATAAACAGGACATAGAGCTGTTCTCTGCAGCTGGATGAGAGCCGGTTTAGAAACACACCTAATTTCATTTTAAGACCCTGTGCAATTCCCCTGATAAATTATTCCAGGTGTTAAATTTCTTACTTCAAGGAAATTGTGTCCTATTTCAAGACTGAATTTATCTAACAAAGTTCAGTGTCCAGCTACTGAATCTTGGTAAGCTGTTGTCTGCAGGACTGAAAAGCTAAGGCTGAAGGGAGCTATGTTGTTTGGAGGGGGGGGAAAGAGGGGAATATGTAGCTGTTGCTCTTTTGTCATTAAGGAAGCAAACGCACAACACTGGCCAGTGCTGATAGCAGAATGCCAAATGCTTTGAGGTCTTCCTCCTCCCTCTTTTCCATAAATTCATATCTGTAACAGCAGCCCTCATGTCAGCGCTTTTTCACCAAAAATGATCCTAAGATTCCTCACCCTACCTTGAACAACCTGGATAACTTGATCCCTTTAAACCTTGCATCAAAAGGATCCCCTCTCCATTCTGGATCACTTTCTGTGTTCTTCCTTTGAATTCCCCCTTTCCCAAACCCTCCCTGAAGGCACATTATTCTCGCAGCAGTCTTACATGGCTGCGTACAGAGGCAAGACCACTTTCCTGCCTTAACTTGTTATTTTTATAAATGTATTCATCCATGTTGTAGTGATCAGCAAACCCTTTCCTGACTCATCACTGTTTGTGACAAATAATCTGTGCCCTCTGCTGACACAGATATATAGATTTATCTTCAACAAGATGGCTGAAAAATTGTTCCTAAATTAGGCTTGCCTTCAGCAGGGTCACCGACCCTAGCCCCAGCCTGGAGCTCTGCTTCTGCTGTGGCGTGCCTACTTCTCCTTTGACAGCTCCCCAAGCTGTCAGCCGTGTCTCAGTCCCAGGTGGTCTCATCTATCAGGTTAAGCCCCACTGAGATTTCTGCTGAAGCTGAAGTTCCCTTCTGCTCATCTCTAAATCCCGGTTGTCCTTCACTCAACTACCAGTTCTAATTTATAGATTTCTGAAAACTCGTGGACCCAAAAGCAAGCTTCCTTCATCTGGGAGGCTTTTTGCAGTCCAAAAATGGCCAGTAACGCTTAAATCTAGATGCCACTTGGGCCTAGCAGCTGGGAAAGCAGACAGTCTCTTGTACCCAGGCACCGACCACAGTTGCTAAGATAGATTCCTGCAGCAAAATAATGTGCCTGAGTATAGGCACTAAGCTTTTACTGGATCCAGTCCTGGTTACAGTTTGGTTTGTGGAAATTGGTTAGGATTATTTTGCAGCTCTAAAGGCATAAGTGGAACGTTAGTGATACTAATGATATGCAGCATCTCATTAACTCTGCCTGAAGTGACAGTTGTGGAAAGATCAAAACAAAATACAAAGATTAATTGAAAACTCACAAGGCCATCATCATCCTCTGACATGTCAGTGCTTACTTGTTCCTGCTAGTTAGATTTCCTGGATAAATAGCCATCAGGAACTAGTCTTCAGATTTTATGGCCAAGTAAAAAAAATATATATATTTTTAACAAATGACATTCCATTATGTTTTTTACAACATTTTATAACTGCCAAATGCAGAAATAATATTAAGTATTGAAATAATTTCTTTTATTTCGGCTTATTTTATGTTCTGATAAAAAAATTCTGACAATTTATAGTATCAC